>NC_136483.1:31419331-31424331 GCF_053919585.1 Euprymna scolopes | reverse complement strand
ACACACGCGCGTACATACACATACATACGTATAATTTCTAGTTGTTTGTTTAGTTAAGAGAAATGGTACTGTACTGGGTATGGGCGCGCGCACCTGCGAAAGTGTGCGTGTGCCTTATTGTGCTTTTTTTGTTGTTTCGTGTGTGAGGGTGCAAACCTACCCAAGTATGCATGCGTGTAAGTGTATTTTGTGTTTTGCCTATTTATGTGTATAATTATGGAGATATGTTTAAGGCGGGGTTAAACTTTGCTATGAAATTTTTTTCTTGTGTTAGCAAGTAGAAGGAGTTGTCAGTTTGGAAGATGGGCATTATCTCGAATCTGCCTCCACTGCATGTGTGTATATGTTGTGATACATGCAGGTGTCTATTTTCCGCGATTTTGATGTTGGATCGGTGTAGGGCTACTCTATTACTAAGGTTTTTTGTAGCGCCTATGTAGGATTTATCGCATGCTGGACATTTTATTACATAGATCACATTTTTTGAGGTGCAATCTAGTTTTTTTTAATTTTGAATGTTTGTATGGGGTTCGTAAATGTGTATGTGTTTCCCTCTAATATTATGTTAAAAAACATATGTGTATGTGTGATTGTGAGTGCATGTGCCCATATATACATATGGGTGGATGAATGTATACACATCCGTATGTATGTGTGTGCATATATATATATACATATGTATGCACATGTATGAGTGGGTAAATGTGTTCGTGTGGATATGGATATACGCGTATGTGTGAGCCCCCGCATGTATATATATGTATGCTCCTACATATATTTCTATGTATGTGCGTGTGTGTATGTGTGTGTGCCTGCGTACGTGTGCGTGTGCATGTGTACATGTACATGAATGTATATGTATGCGTGTGTGATTGTGTGTGAGTGTATGCTATACATGGGGAAAGAAAGTCTTTAAAAAGAACCCTAAAAAACTCATAAAAACCTTCACCATATGGACCAAAAACCACTCTTTGAAAATAACTTTGACCGGACACTTTGAACACTTACAGTTGGAGTCAGAATGTCTGAGCCCACGCATCACTCTGAAAAACATATTTAATATCAGCGGAGGTAACTCTACAAACTCCCATTTTAAAGAAAAACCTTTTACGAAAACATCTGAAGAGAGCACACCCTAAGCTCGAAACGCGTTATAAAAATATTTTAAAATAAAAATATGATGAAAACCTTAAAAAAAACCCACAATTGTTGATGGCTATACTCTTTTAAATATATATATATATATATATATATATATATATATATATATATATATATATATATATATATATATATATATATATCCTACTATTATATAAAAGGAACTTTGTGTGTGTGACTTCATTCCCTGTAGACTCGAAAACGGCTGGGCCGATTTTTATGAAATTTCACACTAAGGTACGTTGTGTGCTTAACAGAGTTCTTCGATAGGTTCTGTATTGTAATGTCTTTGATAAGACTCGATAATCCATAATCGAAATAATCAGATGAAAGTAAAAAAAACGATTTTGACCAAAGTTAACACCTTACAGTTTAACGTCACGAGGACATTTGAGAAGTTTTATTACAACATAAGCCATGACAAATCACAAAAACTCAAACAGTAGGTTCTTTGATATGACAGGGGCCTGTTTATAATGAATGGTTCTGCTTAAAGGACAATTGCACCATGGTAGTTTACTTTTAAATTAGAAATTTAAATTCAGGCCATTATATATATAAAAAAAATAATATATTAAATGTATACAACGTTCTCTACAGTGCAATATAAACTACAATGTATTTTGCAAAAGTCACTGCGGGGAGGAATGTGAAGCTTTCTCCGGGTTCACCGCAATGGATCTCCAACTATTTGATTGAAAAATCGATTTGATTGAAAAATGAACGATTTTGCCGATTTCGATACCAATAAAAGTATTTGGATGTGAAACATTCAATGATCATCATTCAATCTCGAGCAACGTCGGGTCTCTCTGCTAGTATACACACGCACACACACACATGTATATTTATATGTATACATATATATATGTATATATATTGATGGTAAATACTAATACGTATGCATGAATATGTATGTGTAGAAATATATGTATACGCATGTATGTGGGTATTAAGTTGCTTATGTATATGCGTATGGATTTGCTCTGGATATATCCAGACAAAAACAGTTAGAATTAGAAAAAAATGAAGTCAACTCTTATTTTGATTTCCTTTTATTCTTTCGACTTTTATTCTTTCGACTTTTATTTTTTCGACTTTTTAATGAGATGTTACATTAAATATATAGCTTTCATTTAACGTCAATTTAACAGTTATTCATTTTAGTGATAAAATTTTGGTAATTAATTTCAGTTTATTAAATTAAAGGTTATTAATTTCACATAATTAAATTCAGGTTATTAATTTCACATAATTAAATACAGCTTATTAATTTCAGTTAATTAAATTTAGGTTGTAATTTTCAGGCAATTAATTTCAGTTAATTAATTCAGGTAATTTAAGTTAATCAAATTAAAGTTATTAATTTCAGTTAATTAAATGAAGGTTATGTTCTCAATTTCACTTAATTAAATTAAGGTTATAATTTTCAATTAATTAAATTAAGGTTATTAATTTCACTTAATTAAATTCAGGACATTAATTTAAGTCAATTAAATTCAAGTTATTACCTTTAGTTTTTCATTAATTTTCATTTTAATTTGTGTGTTCATTTCTCCATTTTATTTTACTTGGATTTAATTTTAGATTTTGATCTTCAATTTGTGCATTACGGAATATGTCTGTTATCAAATTGATAAGTCCATTCTTAGATTATAAAAGTAAAGTGTAAATAAATATTGTACATATGTGCAAACATATATATATATATATATATATATATATATATATATATATATATATATATATATATATATATATATATATATATATATATAAAGCAGGCTTCTTCAGTCTTGGACAGACTATGGATACCCACGAAGGGTTGCTTGCGCGTGTAATTTTTGTGGCAGGATGTGCACAATCTCCACCGACACCTTTCCTGAGACGACATTGTTAAATACCAGTGACAAGTTAAGTACAGGACGACTGGAAACAAATGCCGAGACAGGGAGAGAGAACATACAGCGCCTAGAATTCCCAAATGATCGCCCATCTGATACTAACAAGGCTCAACGTTGCTTAACTTCAGTGATCTGACGAGAACCGGTGTGTCAACGCGATTATGCCGTACTTATGCCGTGTGTGTGTGTGTATATATATATATATATATATATATATATATATATATATATATATATATATATATATATATGTGTGTTTGTATATATATATTAGTGCGTGTATATATATGTGTGTGTATGTGTATATATATTAGTGCGTGTACATATATATGTGTGTATATATATATATTAGTGCGTGTATATATATATATATATACACGCACTAATATATATATACACACATATATATACACGCACTAATATATATACACATACACACACATATATATACACGCACTAATATATATACACATATATATATATATACACACACACACATATATATATATACACGCACTAATATATATATACACACACATATATATACACGCACTAATATATATACATACACACACACACACATATATATATATACACGCACTAATATATACACACACACACATATATATACACGCACTAATATATACACACACACATATATATACGCACTAATATATATATATATATATACACACACATATATATATACGCACTAATATATATACACGCACTAATATATATACACACACATATATATATACGCACTAATATATATATACACACACACATATATATACGCACTAATATATACACACACACACACACACACATATATACATACACACACAATTATTTTTTTACTATAATAATTAAATACCTACAGACACTAGTGTTTCATCCTTTCGGGAATCTTCAGTGCAGGTTGTCACGATTAACACCAGTCGAACGATTCGAATCCGGCAACACGAGACATCTCTGGCTCGATTAGCAAAGACCGTATCCATTCAGCTACCATTAACTGCGTGAAATAACGTCGAATTTAAACATTTTAATTTTAAATGTTCTTTACGTCAGTCAGACAGTGATCTAATCCTTATACGATGATCTATGCATAAGAGCTAAATTGACCGACTTTTAATTCAACTGAAAGTGCTCAACGATAAGAAAGGAATTTCTTAATATATATATATATATATATATATATATATATATATATATATATATGTGTATATATATATATGTATATATATATATATGTATATATATATGTATATATATATGTATATATATATATGTATATATATATATATATATGTATATATATATATGTATATATATATATATATATATATATATATATATATATTGAAGCATATATTATTAAATGCAACGGAGACACTTTTCTTTTTGATTTTTAAAAAAATTGTCGATTTTCCGTATAATCTGTTTTGTATCAAAATCAAAAGTATTAATAAAAGTTCCATATTTGTTGATGTCACGAGCGCTTTCGATTCGTCTACGAATCATCATCAGGCGTTGAAGTAAAAGTCCGAAGGAGCGAAAATGAGAATTGAAAGTGAAAACTAAAATATACAGTAAACAGCGATAAATTTAAATATATAAAGTCGATGAAAAGTCGATAAAAAATATAGGTCGATTAAAAATTCGAGTAAGTGAATTCTACATGGCTGATTTAGAGAACAAAATATTTATAAATAATATAAAGCCCCCCCCCTCCCATATATGTGCGCTACGTGGACGACATTCTTATTTTAGCTGAAAATAATGAAAAGATATACCAGCTACAGTACCTTTTTTCCAAAAAACTCAATCCTTAAATTTACAGTAGAGTAATAATAATAATAAAATTTCATTTCCTGATGTCCTTATCGACACGTCCAATAATACTTTTAATACTTCTGTATACAAAAAACC
>NC_136483.1:31289331-31411831 GCF_053919585.1 Euprymna scolopes | reverse complement strand
TGCTCGACCGGTAAGGGATCACGGAGTCATAAGGAGACTCGAAAAAGTTCAGCCATACGAAAAACGTATTGAATCGAAAGTAGAAAAAACATTTTTTTCGGAAAAATAATATACTTTAAAGGAAAACGTTTTTTTTTTATCTGATAATATTCCGAGTTTGGATTAAGACGTATAAAGTTCATTCGGTGTCTGCTGACATTTGTTAGCGAAAATTTGTTTATATTTGTTTGTGAAAATGTACCGATCTAATTTAGTCTGTTTTCTTTCTCATCCCCCTTGTCTGTCCGTCCCTCTCTCTTTCTTTCTTTCTTTCTCTCTCTCTCTCTCTCTCTCTCTCTCTCTATATATATATATATATATATATATATATATATATATATATATATATACACATAAGATAAATGCCAAATTATATATCAAGTGAATTATCCTGTGAGATATTACATTGAGGTAATATTTCCAGGACGAACAAGGTAAAGCTCAATATATAAAATTAGAGCAATATATAAAGTTGAATGATTAAAGTTAAATTTCGTAGATGAAAAATATATTCAAATATATTTAAGTCAAGAATTTATTGTTTGAAACAAGGACTATATGGAGAAAAATTATATTTATTTCCTTAATCTATTGAGTTTCAATAATGGCTCATATCATCAGAGAAAATGAAATGCAATTAGCAAAATGTTAAGCTTTGAATGAACAAATATTTTGCTTTTCAGCACATATATTGAAAATTTTATTTAAAAGTTATTTAAATGGTGCTTAAAAATCATGGAAAAAGGGTATCATACAACCTGGGCAGTCCAACATCAAAATGAGTTAAATAGTTTCCGGTATATTACTGTCAGGTTGGACGAATAGTTATCCAAGGCGAAGATCAGAGGTGATCGAGTAACCCGATATATACAGAATATTTAGTTATTCCATACCGTGGTTTCGAAGGGCATATGAGATGGTCGTCCTCTTCGGCGATGTAAATATATTTGTATATATATTACGTATGAGAATAAATATATTATATATAGATGTATATATACATATATATATACTCCTATAAATTTGGTTTTCTTTTGTGTGTATCGATATTCATATCAAAAACCCTCTTTTCTATTTCTTTGAAAAGAAAATACAATTTTTTCTTATATCTTGCTTGTGAAATTGCATTCAAGCTAATTTGCATATTCTTTTAAACATTCATTTCAATTAATTCCCTATTAGTTGCTTCTGTTTTTTAATGGGATAATCATCTTTACTTAACTATTACCTGTAATTATATTCATGCAGATAGTCTAAATGATTTATACTTGCATAATATTTGCGAAAAAAGTTTATAGTAAACACAGAATTGTTTCCATATATATTTATGTATACGTATATATTTTTGTTAAACAAATATCTCTCTCTACCTCTCTCTCTCTCTCTCTCTCTATATATATATATATATATATATATATATATATATATATATATATATAAGTGAAAGTGTCTGTGCGTGTTGAGATTTCCCTGCGCAATAACTGTCAATTTGTAGTCTACAGACTCAACATTTGATATACACCGTACTGAGATTTGGGAAAATCTATGTGATCGGTTTTCGGTCAGAAATTTGGCTGTTAAGGGGTCAAAGTTCAACGATTTGACTTTTGAGGACTCTACCAAACTCCTCCGACAATTTTGGGTCTAAACATTTGAAATTTTAGATATAGGTTCATTGGACATGGATCTAACTTAATAACTTGATTTGAGCCAAAAACAATAAATGGTAAGGGGTCATAATAGGGGTCGAAGTTTAAAAAAAATGTTTGCCGTCTGCGATCTCTACCAAATTACTTAGACAATTTCTAGTCTACATATTTGAAATTTTACATAAAGGGTATTCAGAGATAGGGCAAGCTTTTTAATCGGTTTGTGTCGAAAATTTGAGTTACCAATATATAAATGTATGTATGTTTGCATGTCTGCCTAAAACTTCCGACCGAGGCGACGAATTTTTAAAAGATCAGTATCGTTTTTAAGTTCGACCTTTCAGACGACAAATATCGAAAAATTGGCTAAAAACATTAATATCTTTACCTTCAACTGGGCATTTTTCTACAGGGGGGGTCACTTATTTCGCCGGGAGGGGTTGCTTTCTTCGCCGATATTTTCGAAAATCATCCTCTCTTTTCGATTGTCTAGCCTTAATTTAAACCTACGTCACTTCCGTTTTGGCGGTAGTCATAACGGCAAAGACGTCAGGGTGTTTTTCCCGTTCTTTTCCTCCTTTGCCGTACGGGTTTGAGCCTGCCACCCATGCTAGTATATATATATATATATATATATATATATATATATATATATATATATATATATATATATATATATATATATATATATAAGTGAAATTGCGTGTGCGTGTGCGTGTGTACATTTCCCTACCAAACTATTCTGTGAATTTTCAGCCTACAGACTCGAGATTCGACATAAAGGGCATTGAGATTTAGGAAAATCTTTTTGATCGGTTTTCGGTCAGAAATTTAGCTGCCAATGGGTTAAAGTTCAACGATTTGACCTTTGAAAACTCTACCAAACTCTTCCGCTAATTTTGGGTCTAAACACTTGAAATTTTAGATGTAGATTACTTGAACATGGATCAAACGTCTTAATTCTATTTGAGCTCAAAACAATAAATGATAAGGGTCAAAATTAGGGTTAAAGTTTAAAAATATTGACCTCTGGTGTCTCTACCAAATTACTTAGCCAAGTTTTGCTCTTAACATTTGAATTTGTACATAGTGTATTCAGACATAGAGCAAGCTTTTTAATCGGCTTTCGGCCAAAAATTTGGCTGCCAAGAAGTCAAAGTTCAAAAGATTTTACCTTTGCAGTCTCTAGCAAACTATTCAGCCAATTTTTGGTTTTAAAAAATGATAAATTTTACATAAAAGGTATACAAGGGTACGCTAAGTGAAATTCTTGGCCTAAAGACGTAGTGTCCTTAATAACGGGTGTTACAGAAACATGTATGCACATATGTAACCATCAATGTTTGTATAAATAAATTTAATATACCGGCTCTGTTTACTCATTGAGCACTTTTCGGTAGACACATGTTGTTTCAGTGGATGCACTTCTAGGAAACTAAGCTACAATTACATAACATATATATATATATATATCGAGAGAGAGAGAGAGAGAGAGAGAGAGAGAGAGAGAGAGAGAGAGAGAGAAGAGGAATAGAGATGTAGATAGTGTGCTAGAGAGAGAGAGAGAGAGAGAGGGGGGGAGAAAGAGAGATATACATTGTGTGCTAGTCATGGGCGTACTACAAATCTAAAATTTGTTTTATTTTTGTATGTCTATGACTGGTTATTTGTTGTTTTATTTTAGACAAACAATTAAATTAGACCCGCCATGAAAATCTTCTCTGACTTGAAGGTGTTCTTAAAAAACAAATATAAATAAAAAAGATCTCATTAAGATGAAGTTCGTCACATACAAAATGAAAGTTTAAGATTGAAACGAGAATAGTAAAACAGGAAGAAAATGCAATGCAAAAAAATTGCAACTAGACTGTCTGGAAAAGAGAAAATTACAAGACGAGACCAATTAGCAGTCGTTTCAAGAGAAGCGTCTTTTCTCAAGATTTTCTTTGACTTTTCTAGTAATCTTTGAAAATTAAAATAAAAACAATACCTTGTGCCAACCATTGCATATTATATTTTTTATATGAGTAAAAATGGTCCAGTGTTTTTCCAGGGCTTATTTCTTTGTTTAATCAACTTTGGGTGGGTTATTTTAATGTCAAGACATAATGCATATTGTCTTCATTATTATTTACGGAGCTATTGCCATAGATTTCCGGCCATGTTTCAATTTACGATGCCAGCATCTTACAAGCTCATATGATGGGGTATGATTATCATACTTTTCTTTTATTTCATCAAAAGTATCATGTTGTGTACATTCTTTCCAATACAAAAGCCAAATCGCTTCACGACATTCATCAATTTCTATTTCATACCTGACCCAGTTCAAATATCTATAAATTAAAAAAGAACTACATTAACTTCAGAGCCGTAATATGCTATACATCCCGTAGAGTTATAAATCATTGCACATAGAAAATCAGCTAGATCAGACAACTAGAAAATGGTCGAAGGTAATATTTATTGAACACTCACCAAAGAATCTCCTGTAAAGTAACACGTTTACACACGGAACCCACATATTGTATGCAGTCTACGTCGCAAAGGACATAAGACAAGTAATAACTCAACTTTTTTGTGACAACGGCATTCATTTTAGTATACTTTCACGAACAAAACGTGATCGTGTCCCTTTTCGTCAATTAAAATAAGGAAAAAATATATTACAAAGTTTTCTATAATTTAGAGTGGATTCCTTTGAACGTCTAAAAACAAATTCGTTTAATAAATAATGTTTTACAGCATTATTCAAATTTCAAAAGGTTTCATCTTAAATCGAAATTCAAAAGTATTAAACTATCGTTTGATCATCAAATCAAATGAAATTGTTATCAGTCGATAATTTTAATAACGTTCTTTTAATCTCTAATTATAAAACTATTTGAGGTGAATATCTTCCACAACATGAGGATGTACTAAGAATTTATTTTTAGTTTAAGTTACTTTATATTCAATCGGTTAAAATTAATTTCAAATTTCAACAGAATCACAAAATAATGTATTTTATTTTCTTTAAACTGTTAAGAAAAGATTAAAATGTTTTACAAAGTAATCAAAATGCATTGTGGTGGATTCAGTTTAGTAATGCAATTATTTTTATGTTTTTTTTTTTAAGTTACATTTTGCATTTTTTTTTATTTCAATAATTATTCAAATATGGCGCAATCCCATAATAATGAAATAATAGCTCGAAACTTGAAACATTATAATAACAATCACGTTAACACACCGGTTCCCGCTGGATCACCGAAGTTAAGCAACGTTGAACCTGGTCAGTACTAAATGGGTGACCATTTGGTACTGACCAGGTGCTGTATGTGCTCTTCACTTATCTCGGAATTATTTCCAGTCGTCCTGAACTTTTCCTTGCTACTGAACTCAAACAATGCCGATTCAGGAGAGGTGTGGTTAGGGATTGCGCAACCCTTCCCTCACAATTACACGCGTAGCTGCCCCTAGAGGGGATATCCTTTGTCTTTCGAGACTGAACGAGGGGTCCTATAACAAACATTTCTAAAGGTTTATACAAAAGTAGACTGGCTCTGTGTTCGATTAAAGAATACAAGAAAATATGCTGTTGATTATCTTTCTTGTCCCCTTTTGGACAGTCTATGTTATTATTACATACTTGAATGAGTGACTGAAAAATTATAATTTACGTGACTGAAATAATTCCTATTTCAGGCCCAACATGTCCACCGTTTAGTTCTCTGCCTCTCCACACCGATCCCAAAATGACCACTTGATATACTTTTTTGATTAGTGTCCATGAATAGCATTTTTCTAAACTTTACAAATATTAAAAAAATCAGTTACCCCCGCTCCAAATTTGATAAAGAAAAATATAACTTTTGTAAATATAATATGCAAATATAAAGACAAATAAAGGAATATAATGCATAAAAACAGTCATCTGTTGGAGACAGAAACTTCAACTCCTCTCCAATACTTTTATGGGTTAAGTATTTTTTCCTTTGGCATCGAAGTCGCAGACTGGTGAAACATTACCGGTACACAACTCTCAAACGCCAATCAAAAGTTTGACCTGCTAAATAGAAATAAGGCGTTTGTGTTTTGTCTTTCGTTCAGACATTTGAAGATTTATTTTGTTTTATTAATCAAGTTTGTTAAGAGCATGTCACGAAATGTAAATTTGACGGCGCCATCTTGCTTTGTTTAAGTTTTCTGTTTTATTCTGACATCCAGTCAATATTTGCATAAATGACGCAAATAGAAGTCTAACCTCTACTCTAACGTCATCCAACCTAACCTTAACCCCAAACTTTCTGCTGTGACCGAAATGGGATTCCTAAAATACATCAAGAAAAAAATAAATTTGCATTAGCTGAATAATAATAATAATAATAATAATAATAATAATAATAATAATAATAATTATAAGAAGAAGAAGAACAAACAGAAGAATTAGAAAAATACATAACGCAAAACACTGAAAGGCTAATCATCGCAGCAATAGACACTGCAAAAAATTAGCGAGACAGAACAAAGATGCAAAGAATAAGATAAGAAAAGAAAGATGGTAAAACCAGCTACACATATTATTCATAAGGATGACAAAAGATAAAAACATTTGGACGTAGCTACAAAAAGGACACTTAAACAAAGAAATTGAATCACTAACCACGACTGCAAAAAATAACGCGATAAGCAATAATGGGCAAGACACAATATAACAAATACAGACTCTCTGGACAAAGAGACGAAACTATAACCCACATAATAAGTGAATGCAGCAAATTAGTCCAAAAAAGAATATAAGAACAGACATGAACGGGTTGTCAAGGCAGTTCACTGGAAACTATGCAAAAAAAAATGTATCTTGACCACACAAACTAATGGTACAAGCACAAACCGTTAGCTGTACTTAAAAGCGGAAACTATAAAATTCTATAGGACATTGACGTACAAACAGATAAACTCACATAAGCAAAGAAAACAGATGTCATTATAGTTAGCAAGAGGGAAAAGTTCTACCAGATGGTAAATTTCGCAGATTACGGGGGGAATATGAAGGAGATGAAGAAGCGAAGCAAATCCACAAAGCTGAAAGAAATGTGGAAAGTGAAGAAAAATATAACTGAGGAACATTAGAAACAATCCTTAAAAACAAGGAAATTAGAATCAAGGTGGTGGCTGGGAAGTACAACGGATAGCAATAATGAAAACGGCTGAAATGTTAAGGAAAACCCTTGAATGCAGATATTAATATACATGAGGTACAAACGATATCAAGCGATATAGAAACTACAACAGAAGTAAAAACAACAAAAAGAGAGAAACAAGAAAACTGAAAATGTGGAATTATAAATTACTCCCACCCCAAAAGCGAAATAGTGTTGGCATCTAACTGGTACTACACCAGATAGTCTAGAAAGGTTAGAAGGATGGAAAGACTGGTTCGTGCCACAAAAATAGTTGTGATTGGTCAAGGATATTATAAGTGAATAATCTCATGATGGCCTGTGTTAGAACATCTAGTGAGTAAAAAAAAAAATAAATAAAAATAAAATAATATTAGAAAATGGAAAAGAAAGGGAGTATCAATCCAATCTCTACTGGAATGGTACGAGAAATACTGTAATTTGGGGAGACTTGATCCACTCATATTCCTAAGAAAGTTAACCGTCTTTATCAGAGAGAAATTAATGGTAAAGACTGTTGCTATAACGCAATGTGATTTGCCACATTTATTGAACAGGGCAAGAAGTGCTTACAACATGGACAGACTTGCCATCACATAGCCTCCAAGAAATATCACTTGTTATTGCAATGAAGAAATTACTGATAATGATGGAACTGTCCATTCAAGAGAAGACGATGCATCTTGGCAACACTCATGTCTAGAAATATTTGGTAGTTCTGAAAATAGACACAATAAAATTAGCAGACATTAAAGAAAAGGCTCAAAAAGAATACGCGAGAAGCACAAGGAAAATCTTAAAAATTAAATTATATATTAGAAATCTACAAAAAGGAAGTAACCACACGGGGAGTATCCTTAGTAAGATATCCTGGTCCACTTATAAATTGGATAAAAAAGAAAGTAAGTATATTGCGCAGAAACTGGGAAACTAATGACAATGAAATATACAAGAAGGATGCTATTGTCCTATCTATAATATATAGTATACTATAATAGTATATTATAGTATACTATAATATACTATTATAGTATACTATAATATACTATTATAGTATGCTATACTATAATAGTATGTTATAGTATAGTAAGCATGAATAAATGTGCGAAAGACAAAAACACACAAAAAGAATTGTAACAGAACACAGAAAGACTGATCACTAAAACAATGGACATCGTAAACATGAATGATATAGAGAACAAGGAAAAACGAAAATAGGAGCAAAAAATTGTAAAGAGAAACTACTACATGCGTACGACAAGAGAAGAGATTTATGGAAATACTTGGGCAAAGCTATTTAAAAGAACACGTGAGCAGGGAAACTGAATCTCTACTGACAGCTGTACAGGAAAATACAATTAACTAAGAATCAAAACTAAAATAGACAAAAACGGACACGACTGGGAAGTATACACGAATACAAACGATTGCATTTTGAAGATGGAGACAAACGGTATTGATACATACCTGAGAGAATTGCAATCTAAATTGTCTCTAATAAATTATTTACAATATGTATTGGCATTCGATATTAAGTTACCTCAGGTTGTCAAGGTTCCATTAAATAATCAAATCATTTTATATAAATTTATATTTTTCATAATGGTTCCAAAATAAGAATTAACTTAAAAGTGTAGAAAACACAAACATTCTTATCTATGATTCAATCAAACCCCATGTCTAGAAATTAATTATCAAGTATTTAAAATGCCAATCTAGACTTAATTACATTTTTTTAAATTTTCACACGATATTACCTAAATAATATGCAGATGTTGGCAATTCAGCACGCTGATATAGGAATATGATTCTCACGTAACAGATCAGGAGAGTTCGCACATTCCAATACTATTACTGTTTAGCTGTTTACAAGATGTTCCATTTCATCAACTTTAAAACCTGTATTACATGCAAACGGTAATAAGTCCTGTTTATTGACCTCGTATGCAAAGACCCGGAGTAATTAAATGTAATCAAAACTCTGTATATTGAGTGCAGATATTTGCGGTGACGTCATCTTAATCAGGAAATTAGGAAGTGAAGTTCTTGACATATCCGTTACCTTAACGCGATGAAAGACGTTTCATATGTGCAGGAAAAGATAGGGATGTTTATCAGTTTGCGGATTCGCGGGATTTTTTCCCCTCAACACCCATGTGAGCAACAGAGTCTATTTTTGAAATGGCCCTTTCCGTGTAATGCTGCTATTCCTGTTTAGTTCTAGTGTTGTATATTGAAGAGGACAAATCCCGGTATTTAGAGAAACGAAGTAATTAAGATCGAGAATAATATCTATTTAAGAAAAATGCTGGAATCGAACTCAGTTATGAAAAGTTAAAATAAATACATTATTGTTATTTAGATACGATTTCAGGAATGCAATGGAATTATCTAGTTAAGTCAGAGGAATAATGGAACAATGAAATTAAAGAATATCCTTTGTGTTGCCAGAACACGTGTTAGAAGCATATGCAGTGTACATGTGAATCTAATGCACATGTTTGGCCGCGTTCTGACGTCACAAAGAGATATATTTAATATATAAAGTTGTTAGACTAGAGTTAGAGACAGTTCAGTTTGAGTTCAGTCAGAGAGAGAGAGAGAGAGAGAGAGAGAGAGAGAGAGAGAAAGTTGGAGAAAGAGTTAGTCTAAGCTCCGTTGGAGCGAAGGGGAGGAAGGCGAGACAGTGTTGTAATTTAGCCAGGCATCGAATTCCCATCTCCAGCTGGAAAAAATGTCTTCATTTGTTTGTAAACCTTTTGTCTTCGTTTGTCATTTCAACCAAGATAATGTATAATCTTCTGTTATTATATATCATCAAACTGTCCCATTGTATTGTACAATGAACTTTATATGAAGCCCCTTCCAAAGTGTGGACTGTATCCCTTTCTTCAATAATGCATCTCTCCTCGAGTTTAAGAAACTCTTCATTTCACCTCTTTTCTCCCTTCACATATCTCAACCTCCTATTATAAATGTGAACTCCCCAAGTAATTGTCTCATCATCGTCACTGTGTACTCCGTTATATTATAAATGTCGTCCCGTTCTATGCACCCCCGCAACGCAACACTAGAAGGTTCTCCTTTACAGGCTTTACTATCTCTTTTTGAGAACGAGGTTAGGTGATTGCTAATCGATTGAGGCGCCTCAAAAAGCTTGTAAACTGAATAAATATTGACAGGGCTCCTTTTTCTTGGCGCCATAATTCGTACCAACTAACTGCCAAATACTCGACTCGTTGTCCTCCACAATTCCTCCTTCTTAATGTATCAACTCCGCTCATATGCCAATTAATGCTTTAAATATGTTTAAACAATCGAAATTTATTTCTGACAACCTCCTGTCGAGATTCAAGGTAGACGCTAGTACAGAATCACTAGCATATATTTACTAGTGTAAAATAATTTTCTGTTTTTGCTTTAAAGCAAAACCCTTATATTTGTTAATGCTAATCGATTTTTCATTGTTATTTTCAGATATTTAATTCATTGGATTTATCTGAAAACTAGTCAAATTTCCGATGTCTAATCTACTAGAAGATATGGGCATCTTATTCAAGAAAAGCGAATTAGAAAAATGTTTAGATATAAGCTTGAGTCACAGGTTTGTGTCTGTTAATCCGCAGCGGATTAAAAAAAATGTCGGATTTGTATGCACAATTAGTAAATACACGGATTTTGATCGGGCCATATCATGTTATAGTAAAAGGGGGATAATTAGAACAAAAGCTTTTATATATAATTTCTACATTTCTTCTTCAATGTTTACCGATAATCATGACTATAAAACCCCCAAATCAAAGAACAGGCAGTCAACACACACACACACACGTATGTATGTATGTATGTATGTATGCATGTATGTACGTACGCCATAATCACGTTGACACATCGGTTCCCGTCATATCACTGAAGTTAAGCAACATTGAACCTGGTTAGTACCAGATGGGTGACTATTTGGGTATTCTAGGCGCTGTATGTGCTTTCCACTTATCTCAGCATTGTTTCCACTCGTCCTGAACCTCCACTTGCAACTGGTATTCAATAATGTTGACTCAGGAGACGTGTGGTTGGGGATTGGGCAACTCTTGCCACAAAAATTTCATGTGCAGGCACCCTTACCGTGGGTATCCATAGTCTGTAAAGACTGAAGGAAGCCTTTTTTATGTATGTATGTATGTATGTATGTATGTATGTATAAGGCGATTAGCTGCTGAAACCAGAAACTAGGATAATAAAGAATCTGGCTCACTAACAAAACATAACACCACGTGCATGCATAAAAACATCTGGTAACATCAATTCTATGCATTAGTCTGACAAGTTATCACAAGGATGAAACGCGGAAAATCCCGTGTAACTTGATATATATATATATATATATATATATATATATATATATATATATATATATATATATATTCATAAATTGCTATCCAGCTCTACACATGTATTGAACACTGTTAAAGTAAATATTGAAAATCGATACATAAAATACATTTCCTTATATTTTATGTGGATACATGAAACAATTATAATAATCCATATGTGTGTCAGTTAGTTTCCTATGAACTACAAAACAGCTGGACCGACTTTTTGAAATTTCACACAGTGTACTTTATGTGTCTGGAAGTGTTCTTAAGTAGGTTTTTGAAGGTAAATGTAGTAGGCAAAAAAAACCCATCAGGAACACAGATAGGAAATAGTCAGTATCGTCCACCTCTAGAGGAGAGGGAATTTCTTGGCTGTAATAGCCGTAGAGAAAAAAGAAGCAGAATTTTTTTTTATTTTAAACTCGCTTCTCGCAGACACGTGGTTCGTCAGAAAGAACAATCCAATCGACAGAACCACCTACACACAATCTGCCATACACACCTCATTGCTTTCCAGCGTCCTGCCTTTATAGCGGCCGGGAATTGTCCATTTGCATAATCGCGTGAGAGTAGTCCGATTCTACGAGAATGAGATCAACGCTAATAAAAACCCATGGACGCCATCTTGGAACTCTCTTCCGCTCAGCCTGAAACACAACAGACGTATCCGAGGTAAGCTCTCTATTTCTCCTCATTTCGGTTATTGCTAATTTTGCTACACTCCCCCTTGATCTCATGATCACAAATAGGGCAGGGAGGCAGTCGTCTTTGTCGGGTACTTCTTCGAAGAACCGGAGACAGCACTTCCTCCTTGCCATCTTCCTCATTACTACCGTTATTGCCACCAGTCTGTTCCATAGGCGGTGTTTGACAATACGGACAGGGGGGCAGTATCCGACAAGACAGGTGGTCCCTCTTCCACCTCTTCGGTATGTGCATTATATGGCTCAAAATCCTCTCCCTCGTCCTGCATCATATCAGAAGACATCGTACCGTCTTCCTCTTCCTCCGATGTTACAACATAATGGTGAGGGCACCGTCCACTAAAATCGATTGAGGGCTGATTACCTTGGTCACCTCACCCTTACCAAACCTCGTGGCACATCGATTTTGCGGCCTTTTGACCCACACGCGATCTCCAACCTGGTAAGAGCTGTTCTTGGGACCTGGGTTTATTTATTTGCTTCCCCACTGAGCAAATTAGGCACAAGGTCGTTTTTTAATGTGGAGATAGAGGGAGGGGGGAGGGAAAGGGGGATCCTGCTCCCGAGAGGTGGGAAATGGGAGCTGGATAGTAACTGTGGTCGTAGGGTGATCCCTACCTTGACCAAGTTCAGATATGTGGGGTTACCCCCACATATGGTCTTTGCTAGTCATAGCTGGTCTTTGCTAGTCTTAGCTTTGCAGTATCTGTCGGAACAGATACTAAACTTTGATCTTGTCGCCCCCGTGCCGCCGAAGCGAAGGGGGGGTGTTCTTGGGACCTGGGTTTATTTATTTGCTTCCCCACTGAGCAAATTAGGCACAAGGCCGTTTTTTAATGTTGAGATAGAGGGAGGGGGGAGGGAAAGGGGGATCCTGCTCCCGAGAGGTGTGAAATGGGAGCTGGATAGTGACTGTGGTCGTAGGGTGATCCCTACCTTGACCAAGTGCAGATATGTGGGGTTACCCCCACATATGGTCTTTGCTAGTCATAGCTGGTCTTTGCTAGTCTTAGCTTTGCAGTATCTGTCGGAACAGATACTACAGTTTGATCTTGTCACCCCCGTGCCGCCGAAGCGGGGGGGGGTGTTCTTGGGACCTGGGTTTATTTATTTGCTTCCCCACTGAGCAAATTAGGCACAAGGCCGTTTTTTAATGTGGAGATAGAGGGAGGGGGGAGGGAAAGGGGGATCCTGCTCCCGAGAGGTGGGAAATGGGAGCTGGATAGTAACTGTGGTCGTAGGGTGATCCCTACCTTGACCAAGTGCAGATATGTGGGGTTACCCCCCACATATGGTCTTTGCTAGTCATAGCTGGTCTTTGCTAGTCTTAGCTTTGCAGTATCTGTCGGAACAGATACTACACTTTGATCTTGTCACCCCCGTGCCGCTGAAGCGGGGGGGGTGTTCTTGGGACCTGGGGTTCGTGGGACCTGGGTTTATTTATTTGCTTCCCCACTGAGCAAATTAGGCAGGAGGCCGTTTTTAATGTGGAGATAGGGGGAAGGAGGAGGGAAAGAGGGGATCCAGCTCCCCAGAGGAGGGAAGTGGGGGCTGGATTAGAAACTGTTGGTATGAAGGGTTGCCCCTTCAGTGACCAAGGTCAGATATGTGGGGTTACCCCCACATATGGTCTTTGCTAGTCATAGCTGGTTTTTGCTAGTCTTAGCTTTGCAGTATCTGTCGGAACAGATGGTGTTTATTTGCTCCCTCACTGAGCAAATTAGGCACAAGGCCGTTTTTAATGTGAGGTAAAAACCAGCTCCCCTAAAAGTAGGCAAAAAGGGGGCACTCTGGTTACCAAAAATAATAATTGTCCCAGTATAGAGGGTTTCCCCTCCATTGACCGGTACAAATTATCTTAAGTGCAGCATCTGCCGGAACAGATGGTGTTTATTTGCTCCCCCACTGAGCAAATTAGGCACAAGGCCGTTTTTAATGTGAGGTAAAAACCAGCTCCCCTAAAAGGGGTCACTCTGGTTACCAAAAATAATAATTGTCCCAGTATAGAGGGTTTCCCCTCCATTGACTGGTACAAATTATCTTAAGTGCAGCATCTGCCGGAACAGATGGTATTTATTTGCTCCCCCACTGAGCAAATTAGGCACAAGGCCGTTTTTAATGTGAGGTAAAAACCAGCTCCCCTAAAAGGGGTCACTCTGGTTACCAAAAATAATAATTGTCCCAGTATAGAGGGTTTCCCCTCCATTGACTGGTACAAATTATCTTAAGTGCAGTATCTGCCGGAACAGATACTACACTTTGATCTTGTCACCCCCGTGCCGCCGAAGCGGGGGGGGGTGTTCTTGGGACCTGGGGTTAGTGGGACCTGTGAATATTTATTTGCTTCCCCACTGAGCAAATTAGGCAGGAGGCCGTTTTTAATGTGGAGATAGGGGGAAGGAGGAGGGAAAGAGGGGATCCAGCTCCCCAGAGGAGGGAAGTGGGGGCTGGATTAGAAACTGTTGGTATGAAGGGTTGCCCCTTCAGTGACCAAGGTCAGATATGTGGGGTTACCCCCACATATGGTCTTTGCTAGTCATAGCTGGTCTTTGCTAGTCTTAGCTTGCAGTATCTGTCGGAACAGATAGTACACTTTGATCTTTGCACCCCCGTGCCGCCGAAGCGGTTTGGGGGTTAGTGGGACCTGTGGACAAAGTTGCGAGGTTGATCTCCTTTACTCGAACTTTGTATCGATAAATCCTGTTGGCAGGTGCAGTGAAGGGAGATGTGTCGTCTCTTGGTGTGGTGTTATACCACTAGACAGCCTCCTGTATGGGACAGCGCATTCTAGGCACTATTTGTTTTACTGTATGGTTACATCGCTCCGCTATGTCATTTCCGGCTGGAGCATATGCACAATGGAATCGCAAGTGAACTCCCCATTTATGTGCAAATGCTTAGAACGCGTTGCTGCAGAAAGCCGTGTCATTGTCGAAAAGGATTTCATGCAGCGAGCCACTCTCGAGGAACATTGCCTCCAACTGATGAATCACGCTTGCCGAGTCCTGCCTCACAAATTTCCTCCAAATGGAGAAACGTGATGGACCACAGTCTGTTAGGGTTAAAAAATGGAAGGTGCCATAATGCGTGATATCCATTCCAATTCTCTGCCAATTCTCGTTAACTTCCATCTTTCCCTTTTCCCAGCTGACTGGCGCTGGGTCAATGAACTAACATTCCTCACATTTCCGTATGACCGTTTGAACGGTTGCTTTTGTCGTGGTTGGGCAACTTCTCCTGAAAAAGTATGTAGTGCATCGCACTCCCGGATGTCAACTACCTTTATGAATAGCCATGATTTGACTCTCATCCAGCTCGTCTGCGTCAACCGTGTCTACCACCAGGTCAAGCCCGTATTTCTTTTTCATTGCCTCAAACCACTACTGTGGTACTCGTGTCAATTGGTCAGCAATGTTTCATGCTGATGAAACCAGTTTCACGTCCACTGTCAGCCTGTACTCTTTCACGAGCTCCTTGAGAGTGCTTAGTTGCCTCCTAATAAGCACCTTGCTTGCTGCTTTAGTGCGTACTCGCGCTTTTCCAGTTAGTGTGTCCGAGACCCAATGGTATACACAGACAGAATCTGTCTTTATGTGTAGCACCTTGCTCTGCCACTGAAGAGCCAAATTGATGCCTTTCAATACGGCGTTCAGTTCAGCTAAGTTGATATGTTGAGAGTATATCTTCAGGTTGCAGCCAGCATGCATCTTCCAATACAGTTTCACACATCTCCAAGGCTGCACCAATTGCTAGGGAGCTAGCATCGACCCATACATTCAGCTTTTTGCCGTTCACACACCAATTCCCCGAGCCGGATCGTTCTGCTGCACAGATTCTAAGGTTTAAAACATCATACGATGCAGTACGGCGTCCCTTGCTTCATCATCCCAGCCCTTCGCTACCGAACTTACTCTCCTTCTGAGTATTCCACAAGCCACACGAAGCCAACTGCACATCAGAAAGTGCCCGACAAGTCGACCACACAGGGAAAACATTGTTCGTCGTGTAACAATGCTGGAAGCCTCTAGAATTGCATTTCCTCGCTTCCACCGCAGTTCACTGCATTCCATCCTGACCGCCAATCCCAGCACCAGTGCACCATCCTTCAACCGCTCTGGGTTCTTGCACTCCAACTCGAACTGCGCTAGGTGTTCTCTTACACGGGTCGCGGGCACCATATCTTCATTGTCAAAAATGTCATAAATGTAAGCAGATGCTGCGTGGCTTACAACTTCTTCCTGAGATAATACTTCACTGACAATTGCTCCCATTATCAGGGGAGCCACATTCAAAATACTTAACCGGATTTCTGCCGGCACTGGGTATTCTGACACTCGATTGTGTAGCCTTTCAGGGACGGGGGTCCTCAGACCACTTCCACGATCGGTTTTGATGATCAAAGGTGGCGGTGAAATCCGGTTCATTAATAGAAATGGCTGCACATTTAATATTTTTCCTGTCGTCCAGCCGCACTGGTCCTGTAGGCTCAACAACGACACCTCCCAGAAATTTTATGGCATCGATCCCTAGAAGTAAGTCAAAATCCAGCGGTTTGCCACACACCACCAACACATCGATTCTGGCAGACAGACCTTCATCAGTGGATACAGAGACCGCTCCAACACCGCAGCACGCATGGGATATTCCATCAATCGTTTTGACACTCACGTTCGTTTTTCTCCAAGACCGGCACCGGTCTGAATGTAAAATCGTTCTAGAGCATCCGTTATCAATAAGCGCCAAACATCCTGTCCTGTCAACATGAATGCTTATCGGGAGCGTTGTGTTCGCATCTTGGTGGGGAAGGAGACTGGCGCTTATGCATCCTCCCCTTGCTTGTTTTCCGAGCAGTTCCGAGCCCAGTGTCCACTATCACCGCACCGGTAACACTGTGTTCCGTTTTTTTTACAGTCCCTTGCAAGATGGCCTTTAACGTTGCATTTGAAACCGGTCTATATTCTGGGCCCTGTTGTTGGGTGAGCATGTGGCCACAACCACGTCCTGATTTTGTTCCCCAGTCGTCGTCAAAATTCTCGCTCTAGACATTAGCTACCCCATGGTCAGGGCTTCAATGTTCGGCACCTGTTGAAGAGCAATTGAGATGGCGTCAGGGAACCCAGTGACGAAAGTCAATTTTATGAGTCTCTCTAAGCCATCTCCTGTGAATCAATCCAACCAACTGCCTGATTTTGTTGGCGTAAACCTCCACACGTTCGCCAGCCTATCTACCCATAGTTATTTTTCTGTATGCTGCAAATGCGTCGTTGGTAAATGCTTCCTTTATCGAGCCTCAATCTGGTCTATCTTCATTTGATCGTCCTCCTCCATTTCCATATAGAGGGCCAGTGCATCACCTTCCAGATATAAAGGTAGCAGACTCGCTACATCATCCACCTGCTGAAGTTGTGCGACGTCTCACTTTTTTCAGCCACACTACAACGTCTCCCTCGCCAGAGAATGGCTTGATAATATCACTGCTTATCTGCACCTTCGCCATAGTCAGGCCGAAATAGCTTGAAGAAAAATGTAGTAGGCAAAAAAACAACAACAACAAAAAAAAAACAATCAGGAACACAGATAGGAAATAATATCGCCCACCTCTAGAAGAGAGGGAATTTCTTGGCTGTAATAGCCGTAGAGTAAAAAGGAGCAGAAAAAAAAAAAAAAAATAACTCGATCTCGCAGACACATGTTTTTTTTTACATGAGGATCACCACTTATCAAGGCCCGGAAGCTATTCGGGGATAAGGGTTATTTTGTGTACAATAATCAATGGGATAATATCGTAGTAATAGTTGGTATAGGTGATTTGATAAAGTGTCTTACTTAAGGAGGCGATTAATCAGGAATTTGTTTATGTTGGACTTGAAGACATCCAAGTTGTAGTCAGGTAAACAGGCAAACGGAAGAGAATTCCGCAGGCGTGCACTTCTCCGAAAAAAGCTATGTTCATGGAATCTACGTTTTGATTTAGGCACAGATAAAGAGTGGGGGAAATTACTGACAGTTTTAGCTAGACGGGTGTTTATCATGAACGATTGGCGATGGAGGACCAGAGATTGGAGCTTGGATGAGCATTGTCCATGGAAATAACAATAAAACAAAGACAGGCTCACAACGTCTCTTCTGTGGGAGAGAGGTTGCAGGGAAGAGAAGAGAGCATCCCCCACTAAGCCACAAAGTCTATTTTGTACTTTGTCAAGGCAGGATAGGCTGTTTTTTGAAGCTCCAGCCCAGATGTGGCAGCAGTACTCCATCTTTGGACGTACTTGGCTTTTATAGATAGAGAATTGCATCAGTAATGAGATATTTTCTGGAGCGGTAGAAGGATCCTACCATTTACTCAGCGTCCCTGGCAACAGATTTGATATACGTGTTCCAATTCAGATCAGGAGTAAAGGTCAAACCCAGGATCTTGTCAAAACATGAAGCCTCCCCAAGACGAGAGCCATCCATTTCAATTGATGCTAGATGAGGAACAGAGCGTTGATGATGTAAAGTTAGGAGCTTGGTTTTAGATGTATTAAAGGTAACCAGCCATCTCTTCCCCCACTGAACCACGCGCTCAAGATCAGAGGAGAGGGAATCCGAGAGAGTTTTGTCATTTACGGGCTTTGATGTGTTGCCGTAGATAGTCGTGTCATCAGCATAGATGTCAACGAATGATTTAAGTATGTGTTTTGGGAGATCGTTGATGCAGATCAGGAAGAGAGTTGGGCCCAGGAGGGACCCCTGAGGAACTCCAGCATTAATACTGTGGGCTTCTGATTGCTGCCCATCAACCATTACTCTTATGAACCTATCAGAGAGAAATGATTTAATTATTGAGAAAACATTTCCAGTTATACCGTAGCTGGAAATCTTGTGAAATAGGCCCTTATGCCATACCTTGTCAAAGGCCTTTGATATGTCAAGAACAATTGCCCTAGAAAGGAAGCTTTTGTCAAGAGATTCACTAATCTTATGGGATATAACTGTTAGCACATCAGCTGTAGATATAGCAGAACGGAAACCATATTGCATGTTATTTCTGCTGAGGTGGCTAACTACTTCTTTATTTAATATGGATTCCAGTAACTTACTCATGACACACAAGAGACTTATTGGCCTGTACTGAAAGGGAGATGACTTATCACCTGAATTCTTAAATACAGGGCATACTGACGAGGTTTTCCAGGGTGTTGGAAAGCACTTCTCCTTAAGGCAACGCTTAAACAGTTTTGTAAGTATGGGGGCAAGTTCTGTTCGAAGCTTTTACAACACTATAATTGGAATGCCGTCTGGACCAGTTGCTTTACTGGAATCAAGGTTCTTGATTAGTTTGGCGACCTCATGTACAGATATTTGTATGTTGGATAGTGTGTTGTCTGTTGTAGGAGGAAATATGAGGAGTTGATGACCTTCGTCGCAGAAGGTAGAGTTAGCTGAAAAGTTCTTGGCAAATAGTTTGGCCTTGTCTGATGCTGATGAGATGACCTCAGGTTCCTCACAAATAACAATCCAATCGACAGAACCACCAACGCACAATCTGCCGGACACACCTCATTGCTTTCCAGCGTCCTGCCTTTATAGCGGCCGGGAATTGTCCATTCGCATAACTACGTGAGAGTGACCCGATTCTACGAGAATTGCATGAGGCCAACGCTAATAAAAATCCATGGACGCCATCTTGGAATTCTCTTCCCCTCAGCCTGAAACACAACAGATGTATCCGAGGCAAGCTCTCTATTCCCCATCATTTCGGTTATTGCTAATTCTGCTACAGTTTTGTATCTGAATGCCTTCGATAATTATCGAAAATTGATTATCGAAAAAAGAGAAAAAAAGAAGAACCAATCCGATTTTGACCAAAGTTAACACCTTAATACCGCTTAATATCACAAGTGCAGTTGAGAAATTTTATCATCGCACAAGCAAAAGAGTCTGACGTATAAAAGCAAGAAAAGTTCTTTGATAATGAGGCGCGTTCGAAATGAATATTTGTTTTAGGGCACAATTGAACCATAATAACTGACTTTTACAATTTAAACTTTAATTCAAGTCATTGCATAAAATAATTTAATAACATCAACAGTATATTCTCGAAAAAAAATGTACACCACAATGTATTGTGGGCTATGTCATTGCAGGAAGGTGTGTGAAGCTTCCTCTATGTGCACCGAGGTGAGTTCCCGACTAGAGCAGGCAATCAATCAATTTTATTGAAAAATGAGCGAGTTGATCGATTCCGATTATAATAAAATATTGGAAGTGTGGCACGTTCGTTGACTATCATTCAATCCTGGCTAACGCCGAGTCTCCCTGCTAGTATATATAGAGAGAAAAAGAAAGAGAGGGAGATGTAAAAAGATCTAGAGAGGTGTAGAAAGGAAGAAAGACAGAGATAGAGAGACAGACAGACAGACAGACAGATAAACAGATCTATAAAGAGATAGAGTGATTTAGAGAGATAGAACGATTTAGAAAGAGTGAGCGGAAGAGAGCCCTCATTGATCCTGTAAATCCTGATTTTCACCTTTTCACGACCTCCCATTTAAAAGTAATCTTTTTACACCCCAACCATTCACATCACATCTCTTTTTTTTTTTTGTTACTTAACCCTTATCGCCTTCAAAGCAATCCGTTAAACAACAGACTGGTTCATTCAGAGCACACCCTTCATTTGGTGGGAGAAGGAAGGATAGAGATGCGATCTTTTCTCTTCTTGGGTTTTCACAAAAAACGCCTCGCAAGTTTTCATTTCTTTTTTTTTTCTTTGTAAACATTTAGAGATATTCTGTTGTCACAGCAAACAACCGCCAACGACTAACTATTGCGTTTTTAATTCTCTGTACATTATTTAAAACTACATCCTAAACAAGTTGACATGTTGACGTAATAAATATCAGTACATTTGGGCTCCTCCTCACAAGAATTGACTGGTTACGCAATAAAAATACCGATCAACTTGGAGGAGACGTGGAAAAGCCCGTCGAAAGCCTCACGCCAAGGAATACCAACTCCGACCATGAATACTCGTTCTTATAAGATGATTTATTAGATTATTACTAGATTATGGCAGCCAAGATTCCTTAGCTACTTCAAACAAATATTTCCATTTCAGGAGAGTTATCACATGTTTACGTTATATCTGTTAGCGATATATTTCTTGTATGATAAAAATGCAGAAGACACACACACACACACACACACACACACACACACACTACAGCCAAACAACGTCGCAGCCCACAAAAGCCATGAGAGTCAACAAACCGGAAGTCCAAGACTAAAGTGCCACTCTGATTTGGGCTCATGTTAGACACATCCGACCTCAGTATTCGAAACTCGAGCCTCTCTGCATGCGAGGCAAGCCCTCTGCCAACTGAAAAAACATCCCACACACAAGAAATTCTATTAACTAACACAGATCAAGCAAACCGCGCCGAAATCCGACTGTGAAATTAACCTACTTTGTCTCGACAAGAGACGCGATCATCCAACCAGCTAATAAGCCCATACCGATGTCTCACAAGTAGGAGTTTCAACTCGTAAGGAGGATGCCATCCAGCAATGCTAACCTAGCAAGCAATTAGTGATTAAATTTTCATAATGTGAGAGATCGTATAATAATTACCATAGCCAAACAGCGTCGCAGCCCACAGGAGCCATGACAGTCAACGAACCGGAAGTTCAAGAATCGAGTTTCGCCCTCATTTGAGCTCAACAGTTAGACACACCCGAACTCATGATTTGAAACCACACACACACATTATATATATATATATATATATATATATATATATATATATATATATATATATATATATATATATATATATATATATATATACTCCAGGTGTAAAATATCCAAAAGAAAAACCATTGAATTTCAACAAGGTTGTTAATAATGCTCAATGAAAAGAGCAAAATATTATTTTATTCAATTACAATAAACAAAATCACCATTAGTCACTACAATGAATTTACTGTCTTAAAGGACATCGGTAGACAATAATAAACCTCCAGGCTTACCCGAGGTCCCTCATTTAAAGTCGTAAGTTGTATTTACCGAAACATTGTACGAATTACACTCAAGATAAGAACACTAGTCTGAATAATCCAAATATTATGAATTATCTTTCCTTATTCCCAAGGTTCCAAACCATGATTTTTGAGTTATCTACCAAATGGAAGACATCTCCAAACGAGCAGTCTTCTCCCCTGTTGACTCAAATACCAAATCACAATTTCCTCTACTTTGAACAGAATATATATATATATATATACACAATGAAAGAAAAGGCAAGTGATATATTTTAAACTATATATATGAATATGTATACACGCGCACACACACGCACACACACACACATATATATATTTAGTTAGTGATGTTTTTTTGTCAATAATAAGGCTTACTTGACAAGTAAAACTTCTACACGTTGATATACTATGTCTGACAGATTTCTATATTATATTTTGAAGAAAATACTTATATATACTAGTAAGGAGATTCAAGGTTTCTCGGGATTGAATGATGACGAAGGAATGTTTCGCACTCCCATATTTTTATCGCCATCGAAATCGGTGAAATCGCCCATTTTTCAACCAAATCGATTAATTGCCTGGACTAGTTGGGGATCCCTTGTGCTGCATCGGAAGGAAGCTTCACATGCTTCCTCGCATTTAATCCACAATACATTGTAGTCTACATTGCACTGTAGAGAATCTGTGTATTTTATAAAATTATTTCTATATGTAACGGCTTGAATTAAAGTTTAAAATGTAAAAGTTAAGTATCATGGTTTAATTCCTTTAAATAGAAAGATTAATTTCGAATGGGCCCCTGTAATATCAAAGAACGTACTGTTGATTTTATATGCCTGGCCTTTCTGCTTGTGTGGTAATAAAACTTCTCAAATTCACTTGTGATATTAGGCTGTATAAGGTGTAAACATTGGTCAAAATCACCTGTTCCTTCTTTCATCGGATTATTCCGATAATCGATACTTATTGAATACATTCAGATAAAAACCTATTTAAGAACACTGCCAGATACATGTGTGAAATTTCAGCCAAACCATTTTCGAGTCCATAGGGAACCACCACACGTGTACACATAAACAACGTTCCTTTATATATATATATATATATATATATATATATATATATATATATATATATATATATATATATATATATATATATAGTCTAAAGTAACTTTGAATAAAAAAAAATTCAAAATAAAGAATGCAGTTTAAATTTCCGGAAGAAAAGAAACTAAATTTAACTTATCGCAAACTAAGCACCTACATAATCCGACCTCTAAAAAGTTAATAATTACAAAAAAGAATTCATTTATATAAGGGTGGAGTAAAAAATGCTTAATTTAAATTGTAAAATAGAAATAGACATAGCATTTGCATAAGCCAATTTCTCAATTATAAAAGAGAATTAAAGTATATAAGGAGAATTAAACTATATAAGGATGAACTAAAATTTAATGTAATGAAAAACGGGGATCCTCAGCTGCTTACCATGTAGCTGTTTCGGAAATTGAAAAACATTATATATATATATATATACATATACACACACCTGCATACATTATTGATAATAAACAAGAGTTTCTCTAAATTCTAAATTTCACTCATTTCCTTATTGCAGTTGTCGCCCTTTGGTTAACAATGTATTAAACTACGGCAAACAAAACGTTCGCTATTTTGACATCATTGAAATAAGGTTCACGGAGCTGACAATACGTCCAGATTGTAGTCGTTTTCTGTTGCGGTAGCTTCATAGAAAAGCACAAAAAGTTGATAACACCCGTGATATAATAATTTGCATAAAAACCTCTCATATACAACTTACTTGTTGGTTTTCTAAATGTATCGACATTCTCATGATTTGTTTCTATAGAAGTATTCACCCGAAATATTGACCATTATAAACACATAATGTGTCGCGGTGTAATTGTCAAGAAACATCTAGGGGTTTCCTGTTAATGGATCTTGAAATGTCAACATTTGCACGCAAGGTTAACGAAATGACAAAACGCCTACAACTTAGCAAGTTAATGTTATCATAACAATATGACGTTTCCTTTTAAGATGGCGTCTTTTCACGCTTTGATCGTCCAATGCAGATTTGAAACCGATAACAATTATAAAATACCGCACCCTAAGGATTGCTCACACTGAAAGTAAAATTGGGACTATCATAATCTCCGTTATTATTATTATTATTATTATTATTATTATTATTATTATTATTATTATTATTATTATATTTGAAGCTTTCACACAGGCCATCATCAAAGAATTCTTTTTGAGAATAACCTGTGATGTTCCCTGGAGTCAATTTTTTCCAGATTTCAAATATTTATGACTTCTTTCAAAAACCTTTGCAAATTAGTTTGTGTTATGGCAAGAGCCGTTTACCATTTATTTCTTGTTGGTAACGACTATATATCTTCACTGGGATTTGGTTGGCATAATTTCCAGTCATCTTCGCACTCATATATTATTATTATTATTATTATTATTGTTGTTGTGGTTGTTGTCGTATATTTTTGCAGGCATAGAGAATAATATAACCACAGAACAGATATTACATACACCCTTAAATTAAGTACTGCAATATAGAATATTAGTCTGAAATATTTTTTTGTTTTTGTTTTATTCCTAATTGCAGCATCCAATTTAGTCGTTAGTGTTTGCAGTTTATGTAGGTTGGTTTCTGCATTCTAGGATTTTCTTTATGATTTCAGCTGTTTTCATTACTACCATCTCTTGTATGTTCTCAACTTTCCTTCTGATTCGAATTTATTCCATTCTATTTATAACAGATCGCGTATGGGCGCGTGTAAGAACATCAGCAACAGCCGAAGGATAACTGGCAAACGAAAATATTAGCAGCAGCAGCCGTTAAAGCGCGTATGTCATTTAGCAACTATGCGTAAGCTTGCAACACAAGAAAAGGAGAAAAAATACACCACGAGGTCGAGAGAGAAGAAAGTTGCGATCGGGAAAGATGGACGTGTACATATGAAGGCAAGAAAGCGATGGCTGGCGCCAGCGTGAGGTGGTATGGATAGAGACTTTTAAAAAGCACATGTGCGAGCAAAAAGACTTTGGAAATATAATAAAATGAGTGGTTTTGAAAGAACCACGAATAAATGCATTTCATTTGCATTTTTTAAAAATGTTGAGTCGGATTTTTGTGTCTTTCCTTTTTTTTTAAGTTTGTTCCTTTGCGATGTTACCCACGTTACATATTTTCGAGATTTTTCTGGGATTGTTTCTAGTGCTTCTACGATTATTAGTGTTATCTTGACTTTCTTCATATTCTGTACCTCTTTCACTTCTTTGGCCAGTTCCGTATCATTTCTTCGCTTCTCTATCTCCATGACATTCACCCTGTGACATGCTGGACCGGCGAAATCTACGATCTTGTTGACTATTATGATATCCGGTCTCCTTGCTCAGATAGATTATCCGTTTGTATCTCCACCTCCCATTTGGGATTTCCTTTTTAAAGTACTGCTACAGGTTTGCGTTTGTTTACCATTTGTCTGTATGTTCAAGGCGAGGTTGTCTGCATAGTTCCCAGGGCGCTGCCTTCCCCACCTTGTCATGTCTATTCTTATATCCTTTTTTAGCTACTTTGCTACATTCCTTTATTATGTGGTTCATCGTTTCGTCTCTTATTTCACAGAGTCTGCATTTGCTGTTTTCTTGTATCTTGTTGATATTAGCTTTGATATGGTTATAATCGCACCATTATGTGCGGTTGTTAGTGTTGATTCATTTTTTTCTTTAAATGTCTTTTTCGTAACCATGTCCAATTGTTTTTGTGAATCTCATCTTTTGTCATCCTTCTGAATCATCTGTGCAGCTGTTTTTCTTGAAGTTTTCTTTCTTTGTCATATATGTTGCCTCTCTGTTCTCTGTCTTATTCGGTGATTAGCTTTTCTGTGTTCTGCATTATGTATTTGTCTAATTATTGATTATGGTTGCGTCATTCATACAGTCTTATATTAATTATTTTTATCATTATTTATTATTATTATTATTATTATTATTATTATGCTACTGCTCTGATCATGTCTTTTGTCTTTTAAACTATCTTATCAATTCAAATTTAAAAACGAAAGAAAATATTCCACAGAAAATTTACACTATTAATATACTGTTAATATACAGATCAAATTTCCTAAAGTGTAGCTAACTTCGGCCCTACATTGACAAATACTTAAACTAGTACTTTATATATCTCTTATATATTGAACGATTGGAGTGAGTTTTTAAAAAAATCTTTTTCATGTCACTAGTCGTAATCTAAGAATAGGGATTTTATAAGGCATTGTTAACGAACACTGAAATGTCACCTCATCATGTAATAAATAACGGATTATGTATAGAAATCCCATCGCAAATCCACATAAACATTATGAGATACAATAAAAATATCATTTCAATTATCAATCCACATCTAAAGAATTTAAAAAACGCAGGAAATTTTCTTTCTACTTTTATCGATTTAACCATATTTTGAAGTTTCGTATTTTTTTTTTTTACTGAGTTTCTTTTTTCTACATTATGAACAAGTATGCCATGTCTTACCACTATTATTTGATTCTATATGGAAACTTGTGTTTGTCTGCATCCATTAACTTTGAAATATATTTCGCCGTAGGATTTTTTGACTAATGTAAGTGTGAAAATCTGTATTCTATATTTTTGTACATTTATTATTCGTTAACATTCTTCAGCAATATTTCATCATGTCACATTCGAATCTTGTTTTAGTTTTGATGTGATTCTATTTCAGCACCTTTCATAGTTGTTAGTCCTTGTAGGAATATGATGCATCTCAATATATCTAGAGTTCGGTTAGCTTAAAATGTTCACATATCCTATTCATTAAGCTTGCAAATATAGAGTACTTTTGAACGACCAGGTCATTACGAAGGAGTGTGTAAAATTCTAATCCATTCGGTCATGACGTATTTTAATTTTTGGACGCCATTTCATTTTCATGTAATTTCGTTAGAATAAAAAAGAATAGAAGGACTACTAATTCTGTATATGTAAAGATTAAAAATATTTGACCTACATCTCATCCTTGCAAAGTTCAATGATGAGATTTAGGCAAAATATTTTCGCGTGTTTTCTTTTCCTTATAAGGGAGATGGTTTCCATAACGTTTTATTGTTAAAGTGTTTTTTATTCAATAAGTCTGACGAAAGGCTGTTCTTATGACAATTTTCAAACGACATAATGTTTGAATTTGTCCGAATAGTTTTGAAACAATTATAACTAACGATGAAACATGACATTATTTGTTGCTATCAATCCATTCCTCGATGTCTTGGTTTTTGTTAAAACAATATCAAATATATATATATATATATATATATAATTGAGTATAAGTTATGAAAAGTAAAGGCCCTCCTTCTTGGTCCTAACTCTTGATTCCTATAAAATAAATAGATATTCGATTGATTTATTAAATTTCTGCTTTATATATACTAAAGAAACAAATACTTCTCGCTAATTGTTTCATAAACAGTCGGTCTACTTATCCACTACGCCATCGGCACAACTATAAAATAAGTGAAATATTAATAATTCTATTAGATATTTTCACCACCCCCGATGCTTTTTTTTTTTTTAAGGAACAGCTATGCATTATCGCTAATAGCGCCCGATATGTATCTACAAATATACTAAAGCTAAGTTAATTAACGAGTGTTACGAAAATACTTTTCTCCGATATATTTCATGACATAAAATACACTTCGCTATCTATGCATTCCTCTTGCAACCACTCACTAATAGGATTTTCATGTCGCTGTGAACATTTAGAGAGAGAATAATTATTTTCAGTTAATACAGAGTAAATTTATACCCGTAAACACGTATGCAAATTATATAACAGCAAAGCCAAGTACGTCCAAGGATGGAATACTGTTGCCATATCTGGGTAGGAGCTGCCAAAAACAGCCTATCATGCCTTGACAGAGTACAAAATAGACTTCGTGGCTTAGTGGGGGATGCCCTTTTCTATACCCTGCAACCCCTCTCTCACAGAAGAGACGTTGCGAGCCTATCCTTGTTTTATCGTTATTTTCATGGCAGGTGCTCGTCTGAACTCCAATCCCTGGTCCCCCCTCGCCAATCTTTCACGAAAAACACCCGTCTAGCTGAATCCACTGTGAAAAATTTCCCCCACTCTATATCTGTGCCTAAATCAAAACGCGGATTCCATGAACAAAGCTTCTTTCTTAGAACTGCACGCCTGTGGAACTCTGTTCCGTCTGCCTGCTTCCCTCCGGACTACAACCTGGATGTCTTCAAGTCTAATGTTAACAAATTCCTAATGAACCGCCCCCTTAAGTAAACACTCCATCAAATCTCCACACTAACGTAATGTACTTGCAATAACCCTTATCCCTGAGTGGCTTCCGGGCCTTGATAAGTGGTGATCACTGTGTAACAAAAAAAAAACAAAACAAAACATATTAGATTTTTTTAGCTTGTATTAATTACTACTACGACTACTACTACTACGTCTACTACTACTACTACTACTACCAGAAGCTTTCAAACAGGTCATCATCTAAGAATTCTCTTTGAAAACAGCTTGTGTTGTTCCCTAAAACATGGCCAGTTTTCTAGTACTCGCCACCTCTTTCGACAACCTTTGCAAATTAATTTGCATTATCGCAATAGCCGTCTACCATTGATTTTTCATTACTAGTGACCATTGGTCTTCACTGGGATATGGATGGCAATAAACCTCCTTTAAGTGCCAGTCCTCGCACTCATCCAACCGAGGTCTGGTTAGTGCCTTTTCTCCTCGGTGTTTCCATCCTCCCTGAACCCCCTTATTTGGTGCGGCACTAGTTCATAGTGTCGAGAAAAAAGAGGGGGGTAACTTACAATCATGTAATTATCCAGTTTTTAAGTAGTGGGGGGGGAGGTATATGTGTTTCTGAAATGCGACAATTTCGTGAGTAGGAAACATAAATCAATAACGTTCAATAAAATTAAAATATTGATTCATGAATTCATTATCAAAGGTTTCAGTCAGCTCTACGGTTGACATCATCAGATGGATCAATTGATGTTAAGTTCAAAATAGTTGTTCATGCATTAAATCTGATTTTTTAGGTCTTTTAGAGACCCTAAGCGCTAAAGACTTTGATGCTCCGTATATGCCATTCAAACTATGAACGCAATAAACCACACAATATATTATCCATAAGATAAATAAGAAAGAAAAGAAACGTTTAATTACATTTAAAAGTTTTTTTAACTTCAAAGTCTTTGCCAAAATCCTATGAACTAATTTTATATGACACATTGGCTTGAATGTCTGCTGGGAGGAACTTGAATGCTTACTAAGCACTATTCTAGAGTGTCTAAGGTCTCTTTGTACAGGCTTTGTCAGGACGACCTGACATAAAGATGTTTTTCTCTACAATTAAACGCTGACCAAATATTCGAAAGCACAGTATTCGCTGCCCAAATAAGATTTCATCGATATGGCTAACACCGGTTTTTACGAGGTATGGTGCACCTTCTCCAAATAATGCTACCTCAGATAACAGCACGAAGCTGGATGCTCTTCCAGACGAGAGGAATACCCGTTCTGGAATCCAGTTAAACCACGAGACCACAAGAAATATATATTATAACATATTTAAATGATCAATTGGAGAGAGGAAAATGTTTTCAACTTCTTTACTAACTCAGCGTTTGAGAGGTAAAAGAAAATTTTAATGGAATATTCGAATATCTATGTAACTCACGTTCAGAATTATCAGATTTGTTCTGTTTTTTTTTTTGTTTAAGCTCGTTTGATTTGTTGGTCTAGTTGTTTCTATTCATTATTCAGATATCTCGTTATAATAAATCTTCAAATATCAGTAACTTCTTTCAAGAACTACAAGCTTGTGGAACTCTCTTTCTGCTGACTGTTTTCTTCCTATCGTTCCAATATTAAGGTCAATAAGAATATTTTGCCTTTGCGTTTATAATTGTTCATACTTTTTAACTCCTTACATCGATTTGTCGCCTTGTGTGGAGCAACTTCCATAAAAATGTAATAACATTTTTATGGAAGTCGCTATTTTTTAATAGTTTAAAAATAAACAAGACAAAATGAAATATATTTTATTTTGTGCCGAATCTATGGTACCCATATAGAGATCCAATGTTAGCCTTTAGGAAGGGTCCCTTTTGATTTCTGTGAACTTCGACTGACGTAAAATGAAACAAAGACATAATAAACCACACAAAATTGTATCCATTGAAATAGAACAGAACTAACAAAGATAGAAAACAATGTTTATTTTTGAATAAATTGATTTACATCGGAAAGATTTTTTCCTGATTTAACCGAAATTCTGATTGATTCTCAATTTCTAAATTCTTAATTGACATGATTGTCACGGAGAGGTTAAAGATGATACTTGAAATTTAAAAAATAAATGAGCAATAAATGTTTTCAACTGGGCCAATATTGTGATCTTAGTCGCCTGACCAACCTGAATTATTTCATTAAACATCAAGACACTATTGAAAATTGGATTTTGAAAATTTCTGCAGTCCCCCACTTCCCTTGATGCTCTAAGCACGTGCTTATTTTGCTTAATGGTTAACCGAGCCCTACCCGGAGGCCACTCTGGGATAAAAGTTAAGTGTTAGGCACATAGTGAGACAACATCCGAAGATCAGTAATGATGAAACTTGGGTAGGACTTAATTATTTAAGAGGGCAATAACTTATTTACATTAGACTTAAAAACGACCATGTTATAGTCCGCTGGGAAGCAACTTCACGCTATTGTATTCCACAGTCGGACAATTCTAGGAAAGAATCTTTTTCCATGAAATTTTCATTTAGTTTTTGGCACAGATAGAGATAAAGGGAAATTGTTGACGCTTGTTTTAGCTAGATGAGTAATTTTTTTATAGGGGCACCATAGATTGAAGCTCGGATGAGTACTTACCATAAAAGTAACAATAGAGCAGAAATAGATTCGCAACGTGTCTTCTGTAAGAAAGAAGTAGGAAGGAAAGTTGTATAAATGTTATTGAATGGCGGTAAAGTCGTCCCCCCTCGTTTTGGAAATGGCGTCCAGAGTTATCGTCCTTCATCTTAAATGCGACTATGTTATTATATTTCACAGACTATTCGGTGCTTGTAAAGATACATTTGATAGATCGTTTTTTTTTAGATGTTGTTTTAAGCAAAATATTATGTACGGAATAGTAATATACCCTCAAATTAAGAAAATTCATTGAGTAGAACAACTGATATAGTGTTTTTAATATTAAAAAATCTATCACAATAGACAACAAATATTACACGCCATGAACAAATAATCTGAAATATTCGTTCCGAGTTATGTCACATCTTCAGCCTACTTTATAATGTCTACGAAAAATGCAATTTTACCCAATTTTCTATAAAACTTAATTTTAACTATAAATAACTTTCTACTCGATAAAATTTCGTAATTTTAAGATATATTACTATTTTTGACACTACAAACAAATATGTAATATTATTTTTGCTTAAAACGACATATTTAAAAAAATCTATCCATCGGCTATATTTTAACAAGTACCGATCATTCGATTAATGTGATTGACATTATACAATGCGGTACTACCTGTTATATACTCAGAGTATCAGCTCATAAATGTATGCATGATAAGATTGACAAGTAAATCAACATGAAAATTTAAACAAGATCTGATAAAGCGTGGGAGGAACACATCTGTAGATGTCAACAGTCTTTTATTTATTTGAACTATCAAATGGTAAAGTGGATAATAATCATTAAAAATATAAAAAGAAGTAATTAACATCATGGCATCATTTGAAAGAGTTAATAGTTTTTTATGTAATAATTTCCATGTAGACCGTTGAAATTTATTATAATTACTTTTACTTTAAAAGACACGCCATGTGTGACATTGGAAATAAACAAAGTTATCAATTCGATAAGAAACGTATTAATTGTTTCCAATACAGTCGTCAGGCTTGATTTAAAAAAAAAAACATTATCTTAACAAAAACTACTTATATTTTAACTATTATAATGCGATTATCAAGAAAAGATTACTAGCAGAGCGTAATAAGAAAATCAAATAGTGTAACATATTTCTTTCAATATGAATTCAGCAAAAAAAAAGAATTTTATTTTGTCTTATTTTTAAACTATTAAAAATGACATTTTTATGGAAGTTGCTCCAGACAAGGCAACAAACATACGTAAGGAGCTGAAAAGAACGACAGATTATAAACACAAAAACACAATATTCCTATTGACCTTAGTCTTGGAACGAATAATGTTATAGATAGGAGAAAAAAGTCAACGGGAAGAGAGGTCCACAAGCCTGCAGTTCTTGAAAGAAGTTACTGATATTGGAAGATTTATTATAACGAGGTATCTGAATAATGAATAAAGACAACTAGACCAACAATTCAAACGAGCTTAAACAAAAGAAGCGCTGAATAAATCAGATTATTCTAAATAATACAAAAGACTAGCAACGTTACGTTTGTAGTTTCTTTGAATATTTGCAGTGATATATAGGTTTTTGATCTTTGAAAGGTTTTTCTTTAAATGAATGACAAAAAAAAAAAATTATTTTCCTTTTAGCTTTATAAATTTTCAGGCTCATAATAACCAGTAATTTGTTATTTTATTGGTTTTTCTCTTTCTGATTAGAAGAGCTTTACTTTGAACTCCATGGATTAAAGGTCAGTTTTTTTTTTTTAATTTTATTGCTTGAGCAGTTGATGATTTAATAATTTTGTAAAATTTCCAACTTTATTTTCATCGTTTCAGTACTTTTTTTTATAGTTATGCGTTACCTTTAATATCGACCATCCCCTTATCTCAATAGGAGATGATATAAAATATCTACCTTTATCTTATTCAATTATATATATATATATATATATATATATATATATATATATATATATATATATATATATCCAGGGTGTCTCAGAAGTTGCACACCATATACTGATCTTCGTGGAGTGGCTACTCCGCTCACCAGATCTGTCCCTCTTGGCATTTTTGTCTTCGGGAACATCTCAAATGTGTACTAGAATTGTCCATCTGTTGAGCTAATGAACAAGAAAATAGATATTATATTTATTTTTATAAAAACCTAGATGATGTGCGACTTTTGGGACACCCTGTATATATATATATATATATATATATATATATATATATATATATGTTATTTTAGTAATAATGACAGCTCATGAAAGAAGCTATCTTATGGTGCTTCACTGCTTAAGTGATTGGAAGAGTTAGCTCCCTTATTTGGATTACAAAGTTCTGTCAATTTCAGCCTACAAATGATGTGGTCGTACGTTAGGATTTTGCCATAGTCATACTGAAGATATGCTGATATATCTGAAATACGTGTACGTGAATAACTATTTTATCTATAAATATATCTGTCTATCTATCTATATATATATCCTTTAATGGGACGACGTAATGCAGACAGTGCATATAAGTAAGTTAACTCTCTTACTAAATTCGGAAGTGTATCACCATAAGATGGTTTTCGAAATCGCAAAAAGAAAAACAAATAAAATATAAACCGTACACATTTCAGACAAGGCTTTATAGCTCACTGCTAATATTTTAGACTATAGCCCGTGATCGTTGGTTCGAATCTTTCAATAGGTGGCCATACTGAAGAGTTGTAGATATAGCGAAATAGTGTGCATTAATAACTATTTTATATAAATAATATACGTCGCTATTTACACTCTTAATATATTTACCTTTTTTGATTTATTAGTGGTGCATTTTCAATCAATCCCCCCTCTTATTCATTGAACCGAGGCATTAAATCTATTGTCTTTCTCAGTCTATTCGTGCTGTAATATTGATTAGTATGTAAATGTAAATATCATATCAATGCTGTCCATTTGTTGTTCATTCGATCCATATCGACAGTCATACGCGCCTTCCTCCGCTTCCCTGGTGTCATGTCGATAATCTATATTCCACTAGCATCGTCTATCATGTGTCTGACCTCTTCATTTTCTATGTTTGCTGGTTTGTCTTTTAGATAAATCAAAGTTATCTATGGTTGGATGTGAGGACTTATTAGATGAGCACAAGATCACAAATGCTTGTATTGTTACGAAAAAAAGTCGTCAAATTCTAACGGTTATTAAAAAATAGATATGTATAAGTTTTATCATTTTTTATTCGAGATTCATAAGCCGGTGATATCTCACCGATAATGGTCGTCATCTAAGTGAGAGTAGATTTCCTTAAAAGTATTTTGCTAGCCATTCCTTTCCAGTGGAAGGACCTATGCTATTTCTCTTAGGTATTTCACAATGGTTGGACGAGTAATTGGAATCGGAAAAATTAAAGCTCTTCATGGTATTGGAATGGAAACAAATCAGAAAATGTGTGTCTTCTTTCCGATTCTAAAAACGATTCTTGAAATTTTTTGAAAGTTAATTTTCTATTGTTAGTAATGATGCTAAATACAATAAAGATAGAAATAATAAACAGGTGGACAGCATCCTGCCTTGACAGAGTACAAAATAGACTTCGTGGCTTAGTGGGGGTGCCCTTTTCTCTACCCTGCAACCTCTCTCCCACAGAAGAGACGTTGCGAGCCTATTCTTGTTTTATCGTTATTTCTATGGCAGGTGCTCGTCTGAACTCCAATCTCTGGTCCCCCCTCGCAAATCTTTCACGAAAAACACCTGTCTAGCTGAATCCACTGTCAAAAATTTTCCCCACTCTTTATCTGTGCCTAAATCAAAACGTAGATTTCATGAACAAAGCTTCTTTCTTATAACTGCACGCCTGTAGAACTCTGTTCCGTCTGCCTGCTTCCCACCTGACTACAACCTGGATGTATTCAAGTCTAACGTAAAAAAATTCCTAATGAACCGCCACTCCAAGTAAACATTTCAATAAATCTCCACACTAACGTACTGTACTTGCAATAACCCTTATCCCTGAGTGGCTTCCGGGCCTTGATAAGCGATGAACACCGTGTACAAAAATAAATAAAATAAAATAATGTAAAAGAGCAATGAAAGTCGTGGTGTAGTAAGAGAAATAGTGACGTATCAAGGAGGGTACAAGATCAAGGTATATATATATATATATATATATATATATATATATATATATATATATGTGTGTGTGTGTGTGTGTGTGTGTGTGTGTGCGTGCGTAAATCATGCACTAAAAAGTAGAAAAGTGAATATACTATTAAAAATAGAATAATAATAATCGAAACCATATATGATCAACAATGAGAAAGAAAAGTATTGAGAAAAAAATTAGCATGATATAGACTGAAGTATTTAAATTAATATGGAATTTCTAGGAGAATAGTTAAGTTGCTAAGAAGATGCGATTTATAATGCTTAGAATTAATAGATGTTTCGTGCTTTTTATTTTAGAGCTTATCTCTATCCATAGATCTCGTAATGTATAATTTTGCATTAAGACATAAATAGCAGGATGACTTTAAGGATTGGTAAGTGATAGTTTTATTTAGGGTGTCCATTTTAGTTATCTAATTCTTTATAGTACATAGAAAATGAAGTTTTATTTGCATAATTAGGATTATCAAAATAAAATTTATCACCGGCGAACCTTTCTTTGAACGTCAATATAATATTTATTTATATGTGTACTTTGCTTTAGTCGAGATCAAAAGTTGCTAAATAATTACGTTTAAGGGGAAATTGAGGTTTATTAATAAAACAAAGTCCCGACCTTAATTTTTGACCTTGACCTAGTATGCACCATCTCTAGATCGAGGAACATAATCATGTCAGGTTTGGTCATGATTGCTCCAGTAGTGTAGACTGTAAGAGAGTATATATACATATGCTATGACCTTGAATTTGACCTTCGATCTTTACTTTGGAAAATAGTATACACGATTTCTAAGTGAGGGATCATAGTCATGCCAGGTTTGGCCAGGACTGGCCCAGTTATGTGGGATGTAAGAGAGTTGTACATACATAATAGTTTTATGATTTAATTTATTTGGATTCGTTTGGGTTATTACTATCATCCTTATCACTTTTTCCAAGTCGTCACTAAAACTATAACTATAATGAGTATTATTTATATTAATTAATTTTTTTAATTAATATAAATAATACTCATCTCAATAATGAATTAAAATTAAAATAATATATACACCATTCGGTACGGGCCCGACGATGGAAGATCAGATAATAAAAAAAACGTGGATTTATAAGATCAAAAAATCCAATCTTGATCGCCCTTCGGGGCCCGTGGCGCAGTTAATAGAGCCGTTGAATCTCTACGGTTCCAGATGAGCATTGTCTGACGATAGCGGTTTCAATCCTACTCAAAGCCGGCCAGAGGCTTACTTGGCCAAAACGTGGTGAGACAACAACAACTCCGGATGGCAGTGGTTGCTGAGAATGCAGTTAGGAGCTTCGAAGTTCCTATCCGTCGCGGTTACCACCTGACGAAGGCCAGAAGAATAGTTGGCCGAAACGTCGTGAAACAACAACCACTAAAGATGAGAATAATAGTCCGCAATAAAAAATAAATTAATATCTCTGTTTTTATTTTACAGTTTCCTCTACTCCAGTTTACCCATCTTTCTGTTTATTTACAGCTATAGGTAATAAATCTATTTATGAAATAGATCGGAACACTTCATGATAAACAATAGCATTATAATTATGACGTTAAATGGGCTGATAAACAGCAAAACAAAATAAACCAAATACAATACGCAAAAGTCCAGCTAGAATTCGTCACTGACAACTTTATCTCTCAACTTCCAGCACGTTTCTGCCAACTGCCTCTGCCAACAGACATTTTATCAGAAAACTGACCCCCATTCCATTTGCATACATGTGCAGTGGAAGATGAGATCTCGTGAGATTCCACGAGACTACACCTTATTAATCCATGGCTGCCATCTTTAATTTCTCTTTCTCTAAGATCCCATCCGAAGGTAAGTTGTATGACCGCATGACACACACACACACGGGGACGCTTTCCTCTTTGATTATTACATTCAACTCTACAGTTGCCTAAATATATGCAACACACACACACACACACACACACACACACACACACACACACACACACACACACACACACACACGGGGACGCTTTCCTCTTTGATTATTACATTCAACTCTACAAATTATTTATACTATTTATACTACTTCACCTATAACTGATTAAAGACAGAGAGAGATAGAGAGAGAAAGAGAGAGAGAGAGAGAGAGGGCAGAGAAAGAGAAGGGTGGGGGTGAGAGAGGGAAAAAAGACGAACAATAAAAGTAAGTTTGGATTTTGTCTTTATATCTGAAAAGAATTTAACTGGTTTTGCAAACTCATATTTCCTTATTTAAAAATAATCTAACCCGAGCTCAATGGGTAGTTCACAGGATCACATTTTACGAGTATATATATATATATATATATATATATATATATATATGTGTGTGTGTGTGTATGTGTGTGTATATATATATGTATATATATATGTGTGTGTGTGTATGTGTGTATATATATATGTATATATATGTATATATATGTGTGCACGCGCATATATATGTGTGTGTATGTCCGTTTATGTGTGTATGTATATGTGTGTGTGAGTGTGTGTGTGAGAGAGCGAGAGCGAGAGAGAGAATGTCACGAATTATACAGTGCAATATAATTTCACATTATTGTAAGAAATACGAGACCCTAAAAACACTATAAAATATATTCATGTTTGTCGTGGATTTTTGTGGCGCCTACATTCGTTGGAGATTGCCACAAAGTAGAGGCAATTTTTTTTGTCAATAGCTCTTGGCGTCGAAAGAGGCCGAGTTCTCATAAATAAAACGAACACTTCATGTCACATCTTGCGTGCAGGTGAAAAATTGAATGCTCCACTACGAAAAGGATGTTAGTTTCTTACTATAGTGACGCACAACAGACAAATGGCGAAGTCATTCTTAAAAGTATTAGACATTGAAAATTAAACCATGTGATCTAATACGTTTTTGTTTGTTTTCCTTTTTTATAGATAGAAACTACGATTACGACCAATTTTGTCCAAGTGGCTCGTTAATCATAATTTTCTCTACAAGGTGAGATAAACCCTTGGTTTCAATCATGTGCGAGCCCAAGAAATCTGTCAATAGTTTTCAAAAATTTATGGCGTTGTATTTATCTCTCTCCCACGATGACACTAGAGCCAGGAAATGGGATTGAAGAACCAGCACTCCAAAGGGTGAGAACTCTGGTCTGCAAAAAAAAAAAAAAAAATGCCTGGACATCCCCGTCGGCATTTCTCGATAAGGGTACGCCTCAGGCGATTAGCAATAAACGGGCCCCTTCTCAAAGAGAGAAGTCAAAGCCTTGAAGAATGGACCTTCTAGAAATTCACTGGGTCAGCAACATACCGCAGCCAATAGGGAAAAGGCCATTTCAGAAATAGTATAGACATTGTTGATTTTGGTGCTGAAGGAAAAGAATCCTCAGGCGAAATAGTTTTTCTTTTCGTAAACAAATAGGTATCGTAGACAAAAAAAAAAGAAAAAAAAAGAAGTAGACTACACATTAATAAGTCAGAATTTTTTAACATTGATACCAGAGTTTGAATCTCACGTGAAGTCTACTTAATTCGTGTTTCATAAATTTTAAGAAATTAACATACCATAATCATTCAACCACGGTAGTGGTTGAATATATGCTTAAGTCCGAAATTGAATGAACCGAGACACATTCAAACCCCCACCACTAATTCCGTTCGCAACCAAATTTCAAACAGGTTATATAGTTGGATAGAACACCTCATTAGCTACATTTTGAAAAAAAAATTTCGAAAATTGGTTCAGAAGAAAAAAAGTTACAACAAAATATGTGGGTTCACAAACAGGAGAGTAAGTACATACATAAGTGACTAATGCTTTTTTTTATTTTGCATAACTTTTTTTTTGTATATAAATATTTTTTACTGCGATTTTGCCAATATGACATGTTAGCGTAACGGTTAGAGTACCGGGGGTTGGTGGAAAGATTTTAGGTTCAATCCCGTGTATCGTTTTTTTTTTTATAATTAAAAAACCGAACGTTTTTTTAATAACTAATTTGTTTTAACTCTCCTTATGAAATAGATATGCGGTTTTCTTTTCCTAGATGGTTTAGATTTTTAATGCAGCACAGTACGGTTTGGGATCTTACCGTACTATTCTCCAATGCTTTAATAGCTGCCTAACTATCTGAACAGATAGCTATTTCCTGTTGCTGAACCTCTTCAATGATCAGAACCTCAGATTCAAAAGCCTTAAACATGCGCTATCTCTCCTTCTTCGGTTTTTGTCGTGATGTTTACCGAATGTTAGAGCTGACTTGTCAGACTTAGGTCTGAGATCCTGCTCTTCGGTGAAGGCGGGGGTGGTGTTTGGTACCACATCCAATGGTGCCAGCTCATGACTGGTGTTTGGTGTTATATCCGATGATACCTGTATGGTGAAGACTTCTGCCTGGAAGACCGTCCTCAGTTTACCAAGATAATAAGATTTTTGACAGGTGAGGTGGTTTGAGTATTCTATATAAACACTCGCACCAATCCTATCATTCATTTTAGATCCATCAGTATAGCATTTGATTACGTTGCTTTCCAGCTCTTTTTCGTAATCTCTTGCGCCTGTTCTGTCATAAACCATACATGTGAAATACTTTTCAAATGATCTGGTTTTAGTCATAAGGTCACCCGGCACATGCAAGAGCGGTAGTTCCTTCCTAGCCTCATTACACAAATCCACGTGACTCTTTGTTTTTCCAGTAGTCCCAACAGATCTTGACCACCACATAATTTTATTATATCATAATTAGGATCATTTAATTCATTTTTATGTAAATTATAAAATTATTAATTCCATCTACTAACTAACTAACTAATGAATTAATTTTATTCAAACAATTTTCACTACATAAATATATGCAAATAATAGGGGGGAAATAAGTTCAATCCAGCGACTGACACCCTTTCTAACTCAACAATAAACAACAACATATGCAAATAATAAATAAAATATTTATCAATATTCAAATTTTATTTTTAGCTTCAATATTTTAAGTCTAAAAAATTCTTATTTTTTACTTTACTAGAATATCTTGTTCTTTACTTTTCCAGGTTGAATTTCTTGTCCTTTACTTTTCCAGGTTTAATAAAATCTTAAGAATATTACTTTTCATGCGCGCATTTTTCCATATAATAATACATAAATATCTTTTTAATAATAAGTGACTTTTTTGTTTTAAACTAAGTGACTAACCGATCTTTTGTCTATAAGTGGATTCTATAGGAATATTGCTAATACAGTAGAACCCCGGGATACGACATAAAAAATTAGTAACAAAATACAATACAGTACATAATACACATGCATATAATCAAATAACAGTATGAATAACAAGGTTGGGGAAAATACCGTAACCAGGGACCGGAACCCCCCCCCACTGTATTCCACATCATAACCTGAAAAAAAAAAACGTATCCTAGGGCCACCATATCCCGAAAAATCTATTGTATCTTGGAATAATTTTTGCTAAAACAAAAGAAAATGTCTGATCTAATAAAAAGAAAATAATTAATCGAGATTTGAACCCAAATAAAAAATCAATAAAGGGTCATGTTCGTCTTTGCCTAAATAAAATTTCCTTGCATTTTGCGTCATGTAAAACCATTTCTCATCAATATGTATGACATCAAACATTTCTCTAAAAGTTCCTCAATTTAAATCCAACTGCGAACGGCAAAAATCAACGCGACATTTCATGTTTTCTATCGTGAGAAGCGGTTTTACAGCAATTGAATGTGCCCGAATTTCGCCATCTTTCATCCTTGCAATCAACGTTGTCTTAGGTATTCCACATGCTCAAGCAGTAGACCTCAAAGTGGTTCTTTTTCTCAAGGGAATGGTGTTTATTTTTGCCAACTGTGAACTATAGTCCTTTTTTCGACACAGAGAAACTTACGGCTCAAAGAATCCATTGGCACCGATATATCGGACGAACTGTCTAGTGCTCGTGACCAAATTCTGCTTACAGTATTTCTTCCTATACCGAATTTTGTGGTAACATCTTTGATTGCACCTCGTTCTAGGATGTGCCCTTTAGACCTTTATAGCAACGCTTGCTGAACTGCTGTTCGTCTTGAATTTGTCAATTCTCTCTTATCACTTCTGTTTTTACCTTCCACATTGGCATCAACTACATTTTCCATATTTATATAGCCACTGCGGGTATTTTTAAAAATAGATTATATAACACTCAACAAAGTAATGTGCATAGATTAAACTCTAAATGACTTTTAGAACAAAAACTGTTCTTTTTCAATTAAACACGCTCTAAAGTACTATCAGTTACCCCCTAAAACATTGGAATGGTGCGTGACAAAACCTAAAACGCGGACAGTTTTAATTCTGCACCAACTATTTCCGACTGGAGGTAGTATAAAATTTTGAAGATAGCGTCTATCGCTGAAATATTAATTTTAAACAAATAAATATGTTTATTTTATAAAATATTGCATTGTAATTTGGCTTACAAACGTATTTCATACGTGTTTTATTTTAAGATTTAAACAACGCTTATATCACGGAAAACACATCTCTAAATATATATATATATATATATATATATATATATATATATATATATATATATATATGTGTGTGTGTGTGTGTGTGTGTGTGTGTGTGTGTGATCTTATCTGCTATTTAGTGTGTTAAATTCATTACTAGGTCTGCTTAATATAGCAGGAGCTTGGATTGGGGATTAAAATAAAAATTGCTACTGTTGAGAAGGATTTCTCCTCTACTAAATTTAGACAAAACAAACACTTTACTCCCTGGCTGAATACAAGTCTCCATTTAAAATATCCGCACGATAACTAGGTGTGAAAGAGATTCTATATAATGTGATAGATATTCAGCTTCCCAATTAAGAGCACTTTGGATGGGGATACAAATAAAAATTGCCTCAGCTGAAAAGGATTTGTTATCTTCTGATTGAGGAAAAAAAACAGACACTACACTTTTATCCCAGACCAAATACATTCCTATTTAATGCTTTCCTGTAAGCTTGAGTGTAGAAAACGTTACGTGTAATGTGGGGTGAGGGGGTTCATCAAAACAAGCACTTTTTATAGAATAAAAAAAACATCATTCGCAAAAAAAAAAAAAAAAAAATTCGTCAAAATGCTGAGGACAAAGCAGATACTACTCTTTGATTTTCATACAAATCTTTGTTTAGTGCATAGCCACGAAGGCTTAATGTGATTAAACGTTTATTTAATATAGGGGGTATCTAAGTAAGATCCAACAAAAGTGTAGTATATGTTGTCATCAGTTATACCGATGTAGAAAATTACTCACACCTGAGAGTATCCTGTACTTATACAAAATCAGTCATTCATGCATGGAGTATCGTTGCCACATTTGGGCTGGTACATTTACCACTTGTCTCTTACTTTTATACAAGATTCCCAAAAGTCTGCAATTTAATAGGCCTTGCACTATCAACCAAGCTTTAACCTCTGTCCCATCGCCGTAATGTTGCAAATCTGTGCTTGTTTTACAAATAATTTAAGGAAATGTGCTCTGATGAACCTATTGCACGTGTCTCCTCATCGGCGTATATACCCTCGACTAACCCGACAAGCAGCAAAATTCCACCCCTTCATTGTTGATACTTAGATGGAAATTCTACTCTTATAGTTTCTTTCTTCGTGAAACTTTGAAAAGCCCTCCTTTTTTTCCTGCTTTCCTGACTGTACAAACATACAAAATTTTAAATGTAATGTAAACAGACATCTTGCTCAGCTCCCCAATAGTTTCCTGTAGATATGACCCCAAATAGTAGCCCCTTTTTGACTTACTTATGTTGAAGTAGCAATACGCCTTGTTTGATCTTAAAAGAGTAAATAATATAAGGGGATGGGTTCCTCTTCTCTAAGTAATTGTTGTTTTTTTTTGCCCGAAGTCTGCATACGATCGCCATCTGAATTATTGTTTAGCTTCGACACTTACGTCTTTATTTACTTACCTCCCCACGAGAGTAAGCTTAGAGACAATGTCTGTTTTCATATGGGGATATCCAGCCATCCCCCCGCCCAAATAGACAATCTGGAGAGAACAAAATAACAATCCCCAGTCAAGGAAGAATTTCTTTTCTGACTCAGAACAGACCAGATACTAAATTTTGAATATTTTTTTCTGGACAAAAAGTATAAACGTTACATTATAAAATAAATTAGGCACAAGGCTATCAAGTGTGGACGATGAGGACCGTTTGAATCTTTTGTTTATTCTAACACAATTGTCTATTCTGCTCTAGACTAGAATCATTGCAGCCACCACAATACCACATTTAGTCTAGGATCCATCATACTTAAAATAACAAAGTATCGGGAAAATGAATTTTTATTTATATGTCCGTATAAATTCATTTGAAGTCGGATGTGAAATGAGATAACAAATGATAAAAACCAATTCGTAAATCCAACTCAATCCTTGCTTACTATTTTCCGGTTGTTTTTTAAGACTGACAAAAGAATGTTGATCTCTAAGTGGGAGTAGGATTTATGAGGAAGAAAATGAGGTATTGGGAAGTTTGTGAGTGGACGGTGTCTTTTAATGGTGAATTTAATTTGAGGAGGCCAAGGACGAAATAAAAGTGAGGGGCAGGCATCTTGGGAGAGCTCTGACACTAAAAAATGGAACTTTAATGTTGCACTTTAGTATAGTTTAAGTCAAGAAGCATCCAAACTTCTTGTAAATCAGGTTATTATTTTGTATGTAATACAATGAGATTTCAACATTGATTTTTGACGCCCGAAACTCACCTTTGAACTAGCTTTTAAGTGACAGTTATTTTTAAACAACAGAAACCCAGATCAAAATAAATGGATCAAAACTTTTCTTTGGCCGTTCGCCAAACAGTTCTTTTGTTGCAGCGAAGCGACATCAGTGAAATATGTCAATGAATGCCGTTAAAAATACCTTTCCTCCTATTCCTCCGCCTCTGCTTTTTTTTTTTTTTTTTTTCCAAAAGAAAAGGACACACACAAAGTGATTCTGTTTTTCAGTCAGAGTAAGTGACAGCGCTCGCTCGGGCTTCACGTTTACAATAAAATAAACGTGGCTAAGTAGTTAATATCACGGATCGAGAACCTTGGTGAGGCAAGTTCGAATTCAGTTCGTGCCGAAGGGGTACTTTTATCAAACTCACTTGATCCTGTGTTTAACTTCCTGAAAATGAGATAAATAAAATGAATAAACTTATTTTATTTATCTCCTCTCACTCTAGGATTAGCGCGCTCCGGCCTACAAAAACGCACGAGCAGTCCCGTCGCCTCAAATGATTAGTAAGAAACTTAATCCTTTCTCAAAGAAAAGATTATGTCTGGAAGCTTAAACAGAACAATACTTCAATCCAGCAAAACTGATTGTCGATGAGGTATACTCTAGTGGTAAGACTGCACCTTGTCAAACGTCTTGGTTTGTTTGTAAAAAGTATTTTTTTCGTTGGGTTCATAAGTTTGGGGCCCTCCCACCTCCTTGTTTTATTCAAAGAATCAGAAAATTAAATTTTCGAGAATTTAAAAACTTATTCGATAAATCGTATATACTAACGAAATCCTGATAGCTTCTACATCAATCTGTATAATTTACTGTTAATAATAATGAATTTGACTATTAATGCTAATAAGAAAAAATGACTTGTTATTTTTCTATAAAAATAATTGTCATGGTCAGCTACATATTCTGTAAATAAATCAAAGTTAAAAAAAAAAAAAAAAACGAAAAACACATGAAAAATTCATTCTGACCTGATACCGTGAAATTCGAATGTTAACTCAAAGTGATTCTTCTTTTAATAATATTTATTATTAATAATATAAAGTAGCTAGCTGTATCCGGTCACGTGGCCAGTTTGTGTACGTGGAATACAAACGCAAAAGAAAGAAAGAAAGAAAGAAAGAAAGGCAAATGTATGTTTCTTATGTTATGATACTTTGGGTTTTTTTTTTTACATTGGTGGGAAACAAGTGGGTTTAAATTTAGTATGGGCGTGTATATCGTAGAAAAAATAGTTGCAAGTATAGTGTATTATCAATAATAATTCGTTTTGAAAAAGAAAATGTAAAGAGAACTTTATAGAATAAACCAACAAAGTAAGATGGCTGATATTTGCTAAGGAAGATAGAAAGTAATAGGAAAATTGTTTTTATTTTTTTAATCAAATAAATATGTTTATTTTCGCACATTTATTTTTAGAAATAAATAATGCTGAAATATTGATGTTCAAGTGTAACCAGCCGTATTTAATGCACCGACATGTCTCGGTAATGAAAATATTGACGCAAAACGAAAATAATAAATTAAGAAAATAGTTTTCTAAGAAATTGGAAAATTTAGCTATTTCCCATGTCTTTACGGCTGCCATAATCATTTTCTTTTGTTGTTGAATCATCGACGAGTAGATAGATAACATTGCTTAATGGGTAATATCCAAGATCAGTGCTCGAAAAAAAAAAGTTACCAGAAGTGGATACGGTTGATTATGTAACATAACAGAACGGAGTCAAGACACGCAAAACGAAACCATATATTAAAAAATACTTTAGTTTTAACATTTGTGTTACTCCCAAAAAGGAAAAACTTATCAAATAAGTAGTATTTTAATCAGCAAAAATAATTTAGTTTTAACACTACTTGTGCTATCACCCCCCACTTGTATTATCAAATAATAAAACAAATCTATATATCTATAAAAGTGAAAATGTCTATGTATGTGCGTGTACATTTCCCTACCAAATAACTGTCAATTTTTGGTCTAGAGACTCGAGATAAGACATAAGGAGTATATTTGGGGAAATTTTTTACATCGATTTTTGGCCAAGAATTTGGCTGTCAAGGGGTCAAAATTCAACGATTTGACCTTTGAAAACTACCAAACTCCTCTGCCAATTTGGGGTCTAAACACTTGAAACTTTTAATGTAGATTATTTAGACATGGATCAAACGTTTTAATTTTATTTTAATTTGAGCCAGACAAATTTTGGTCTAAACATTTGAAATCTTACATAAAGTGTATTCACACGTAGGGCTAGTTATGAACAGTACATAAGGCCCGAGCAAAGTCGGGCTAAACTGCTAGTATTTTAATAAAAAATAATTTAGCTTCAACACGAACATAATAATTCAATAAATTATTTTAAAAATGTAATATTTGAAAATAGTACAAATGTGTTATTTGTTTTTGTTTTATGATAACTTTTTAGAACAGAAATACTCCGTCTTCTTACCGTAAAGTGGAAGGTGACGGTGGTCGAGTGGTTAACGACACGGTCTGAGTGTTGCAAGTCGAATCCCGTTCGTTCCACACTTTCACTTTGGATGTTGGTAAGCTTTACGTGGTCCATCCCGTAAGTACTTGATGTCTTTCTAGAAATAATTCTGATTGGAAAAAATAAATATTGGGATAAATTAATGCCAACCACAGAATCTTCGGATTCATACGACGACGACGACGACGATGATGATCGTAAACTTAAAGCCAGTTAAATATTGTTCAAGTCCATCCAAAGTACATAAATGTTGTTCAAGTACATCCAAACGTGGATTAAATACGTCATAATCACGACACACCGGTGTCCGTTAGTTCATCGAAGTCAAGCGATGTTGAACCTGGTCAGGACTAGAGGGCTGTCATATTGGAATACCAGGTCCTGTATGTGCTCTCCGCTTATCTCGGCATTGTTTCCATTCGTCAAGACCTTTGCTATTGAAATCAAAGGAGGTATGATTGGAGATTGCCCAACGCTTGATTCAATCACACGTAGACAACCTTATGAAAACAAATAAACGAAGGCTACGAAGTAATTAAATTTTGCTTTTTGAGATGCATTAGTTTGAAATTATATTTTTTTAGTCGACGAGCTGACGTATTTTAGGTATTACTTCATCTTTTGAGAGGAAGGATTAATTATTGCCAATTGTCACTATCAAGAAATGGCGAGCACGGCTAATTTTATAACTTCCCAAAGTATAGGACACACACACACACACTTTAAACTGACTTAATATCTTACCTAGTTATAGTGAAAATGCATGACTTTCAAACCGGTATCAAAGTTTAAATAACATTAAATTCAAACAACTGAGATTATTTTAAGTATGCTGGCACATACAGTGACTTCATCAAGTCTAGTCAAGAGCGTTAAACACCTCTCTTCCTCACTCTCACATTTTAAGGACTTTGTACCTAATTTGTTAAAAGTGTATAATCATATTGTTTTGACAAATAAATAATCCAAAGAATAGAATCTGTTTTATCTTCGGTTAGATTATGAGTAACCCTTCAGGAGTGAGGTAATTTTAATTTTTGTCTTGTTCAGAGTGTCTCCTTTTATTGAGCTGAATATCCCCGTCCTTTTATTGCATTTATCCCTCACAAGAAGACGATAAATTCGGACAATATGTATAAATAAAAGATAAACCAAAACAATCGGAGCGTGAGATTTGGTATTTCGTTTTTATTATCGAATCTCAATTTTGTGAATAATTCAAGACAAGTTTCGCAAGTTTTTTTAGATGAGGATTGATAATTTGAATTATTTTGATTATTTGGATTACTGCTCTCATCTTGGGTATTATTTTCACAACATTTCGGCTGAATTAACTTCCGATCTTCGTTGGATGCGAGACAGTTTATCTAATCCGCCAGTTTCACTATAAACTGATTGTAATTAGCACTTTTAATCGTTGCGCCATGGCCCCTTTCGGGTAATTATGTTATGAATTTTAGGAGCCTTCTTGTTTCAATGTGTAATATTACTAATTATTATTAAGTAATAAACAGCTCTAAGTGACAATCTTCCGGAGGTTGAAGGTTCAATCGTCAGTGCAGGCGATACTAAGAATACAATTACGAATTATTTACGACTTTAACCCAGTCATGGCTAGCAGAACAAGAGCAAGCTACCTCTGTGGATAAAATAAAGAGTTCCATTCGAAATTCCGTACGGATTTCACAGTTTGACATGAAGATTTCCAAGTTCGACAAGACGTACTAAATGTCAGAGATTACGTCGATGTAAACGTTGTGGGAATTCAATTTAAGATGAGAACAGTAGTTCGAATAATCCAAATAATACAAACACAACTATCTATGAAAAACAAGTTTGAAAACTGTTTTGCAAGATAGTAGAATTACCCAATATCTTTCGAGTTAGAATTCTTTCTGGAAAGACATCAGGAGGGAACGCGTAAAAGTTGCCAACATCCCTAAGTGAAAGTGTTTTTGTGGAACGAATTTCGAACTTGGTGTACCTAGGTTTTTAGTCCGTATCGTTAACCAATGACTACTGTTGTTCAACCAATCTGTAATCGCGCCTTAAGAATGTTTTGGAGGTATTTAACTTTAATTAAATATTTTTGGTAGACTGACACACATACACGAACATATTAATTTTTACTGTGTGCTTGTTGAAGTGAAAACAACTATGATATTCGCGTAAAGAGAAACGACGTGTAATTCCTCAACCATAAACTAATGAATCAAACGATACACGATAACCGCAAATAAATCGTTAAAACTAGCCAAACCCATGGAAATTCCGCGGTAGTTTAAAATGTTTTAAACACATTATAAATAAATGAAACCGTAAATAGGCAGTCATATTTTTTTTGTTTGTTTTGAAAATTTTCGGAGAGAAAATATTTTTTAATGGTTTTTAACTGATAAAGTAAAGGGAGGTAATTCGTTTCCCATTAATTAATGTTTGATAGTTTCAGACCCATTGGACATCAGCCAAGTAAATTAATACTTAGATTATGGATCCATGGAAGAAAAATAAATCGTTTTCTCGAAAATAGATTTTTAGATATAGAATTTCTAACTAATTTCTACATGTATATTATTTTCTTAGAATACGATTTGTAGAATTTCAAATTTACCAATCATAACGTATTTCAAATGAGTTGATTTCAAGTCGGGCTAGATTACTTTTTATGAGCGTTAATTTAGAAAATTGAATAACCCAAGAAACTCCTGGACCGACCCCTGAACTACAACGCCGGCCATACAGTGTAACTGAAACTCCAACGTAAAATTAAAAGGCAAAACCAAATGCCAAATATGAATAGCCGTATTGTCTACGTTTTCGACGTTTCATATTGGATTATAGTACGTAAAAGGACGACGAAAACGTATAAAACAGAATGTTAGTTGATACTTAACTATAAGTTTGTTATAATATAAATTTTGTTTGTTATCTATTTCCATAATTAAATCAAACGCTGTTTGTGATAACAATGCAATATAGGTAAAAAGAAATATTGTGAAAGTTAGTAATATTCAGATAAAATTTTAGTAACTTAAGTATAAAAAATAAGAAAAGAGACTTAGTTATTACCATGCGACAGTATTGATCTTTAATACAAGTCTATCTATGTTATAGCGACTAATAGAAAACGGGTCATTCGTGAAACTAAGAAAAGGTTTTAAACTGTAGTGGAAATTATTGAATTCTTTTCAAAGGAGTAACTTGTATATATATTTTTTTTATTTAAGGACTATTGTATTCATCTTTTTTTAAATAGTTTTTTCGACCAACTATTCCTCTGGACTTCGTCAGGTTGTTAACCGCAACGGAATAAGAACTAACAAAAAAAATGAGGATAACAGTCCGCAAATAAATAAATAATATATAAATTACCCATCTCAAAAGAATTCTAATAATTAAATAATATATATCATTCGGTATCCAACAATGGAAGATCAGATAAAAAGAAAAAAACAAAAAAACTGGATTTATAAAACCAAAAAATCCAATCTTGATCGGCCTTTGTTGAATCTCTACAGTCCCAGATGAGCATTATCTGAAGATAGGTTTCAAAGCTTACCCAAAGCCGGCCAGAGGATTAATTGTGATGAGATGACAACAAATATGGATTCAGCATTCCTATCCCGAAGGCCAGAGGAATATCTGTTAAACAATAACTAAAATTAAAAAATATGAGGATAGTAGTCCGCAAAAAAAAAAAAAAAAATGTAGTGTAAGTATTAACTAAAATCTAATAAAGCACCCCTATCACGCAAGTAACGGGAGGATTTAATGAACTAGCAATAAAAACGTAGGGCTCGTCCAGGATTTTTTTTTTTAAACTCAAAGCGAGAATCAAACCCCTAGACCAACGAATCATCCCAACTGAAGGTCATTAACTTATTTATTCTAGATATTGTTAAGCTGATAATTGATTTACATTTGCTCGAATCGTCACTCATTTATTGAATTTTAAAAACGATACTGAATATCTATGAAATTTTCATTGTTTTTTTTTTCCTGAAAGTAAAAACGATTCCATGGCGATATAGATTTGTATTAACTTCAGTTTGATCTTTAAAATATGTTGCTCGGCACTTTTTCAAAACAAAGAAAAGATTTTAAACCGTAATGTATCTAGCATTCAATAATCTCCAAGGAAAAAATGGCTCAACCTGCCCCGCGAGTAAAGGAAGGGTTAAATGAACTTTAAACTATCTTTTGTGGATTGTTACCGTTATTTGAGAATAGGAACTCAATCTATAAATTAAAGCCGCATATAATGTATGGAGACCAATAATCGTAATTTTTTTTAATTAATTGATCGTGCATTTTATGTTGATAAACATATTTCATATTAAAGTTATGATATAAAAAAAAAGATTTGCAGATAAGTATTAAGGGCAAGCTGTTACCCGTACAGCTGACTGTTTTTCATGTCGTTGAAATGGTTCAATTGGAAAGACAAATGGTCGATACACATGGTTGCCAGAATGTTTTTAGAGCTTTTATTGTGTTGTTGCTGTTGTTGTTGATAATCATGCAATAAAATCTTTATGGAACAATAAAAAAATACATAGGGCTCGTCCGGGATTTGAACCCGGGACCTCTCGCACCCAAAGCGAGAATCATACCCCTAGACCAACGAGCCATTACACCTCCAGAAGTGGCGTTAAACTGATAAATGATTTACATTTGTTCATACTATCAATGTTTTTTTTATTATTGATTTTTGCAACGATTCTAAATGTGTATGCAAATTCTCATTGATTTTGATTTGTAAAGCTAAACGCGAGTGTATGGAGATTTAGGTTAATAATTGACTCAGGCTAATCTTTAAAAAAGCCGCTTGGCATTATTTACAAAAATAATTTCAGAAAACCATTATATTTAATACAATGTGACAAAACCATACGTGTAATATTATTTATTTAAAAAAATTCAATCGGTCTTTGAGAGACCATGTCAAATTTTCAATCAAGTTCTAGGGTTGTTTAAATTATTTAAATACGTAAGAAAATATCAGGTTTAAACGCAATTTTCAAGTAATTTAAAATGTTAACTGGATTTATGAAACACATTACTTACTTTTAGCAAAAAAAAAAAAAAAAAAAAAAATTCATTCTTAAAATATGTTTTCACCGCCTATAAAAATTATATTTTAGCTATAAATCCGGCAGACAAAAATAGAGATTTAATTTTCCGTTATCCACTATTTATGACTTTTAAAATTGCTGAAGCATAAAAGATTAATTATGAGTTAAATAATTTAACTCATGTAAGTTGGATTTAATAAGATTGATATAGTTTCGAAATGTATTAGCTCGCAAGTTATGCAATAGTTCAGCTTATTTCTAGTAATGAGAGCTGATCGCACACACGAGATTCGTTTGTAGATTTCTTAGAATTACCAAGAATCAGAAAATCAGACAGTTTTAATGCCCTTTCTTCTGTAAATGATATCTATATATCTATAAAAGTAAACGTGCCTGTGTGTGTGTCTGTGTACATTTCCCTACGCAATAACTCTGTCAATTTTTAGTCTACAAACTCAAAATTTGATATACAGAGTACGGAGATTTGGGAAAATCGATGTGATCGGTTTTTGGCCAGAAATTTGGCTGTTAAGGGGTAAAAGTTCAACGATTTGACCTTTGAGAACTCTGCCAAACTCCTCCGACAATTTGGGATCTAAACACTTGACATTTTAGATATAGGTTCCTTGGAGATAGATCTAACTTAATAACTTGATTTGAGCTCAAAACAATAAATATTAAGGGGTAATAATAGGGGTCAAAGTTAAAAAAATTACCGTTTTTTTGGGGGGGGGGTCAGCATACATCTCAAACACTCGGGCAACGCCGGGCCGAAATGCTAGTATTTTATAAAAATGCAAATTTAGAATGTGGTTATTTCAAATAAATTAAGTTTGCATTAGATTAACACTTTTTTAATACATTCGTATTCTTTTACAATTATTACCCATATCAGATTGCTTCACTCATAAAGGGAGCGTGTGCATATATATATATATATATATATATATATATATATATATGTGTGTGTGTGTGTGTGTGTGTGTGTGTGTGTGTGTGTGATTAGTTTTTTTTGGGAAAAAGAAATTCAGCAGATTGCTCAATTAAAAGGAAAATCCGAAAAATAAGAGCGTATTTATATTTTGTATTTTGTGTACAGAAAGTTGTTAGATGAGATAAGTCATTGGAACCGTCGGTTTCAAGCCCGATAGTTAGGACCGTTTTAGATATCCTTATCAAGTTCTCTTCAGCCAGTACTCATCTCATGAATATATATTCTGAGTTTATATATATATATATATATATATATATATATATATATATATATAATATCGTCTAAGTAGTATAAAGAAACGCTCAATGAAGTTATGTTTTAGCTTCAGAGCATATATACTTATCAATATATACTTATTAATATAGACTTATTAATTGCGTCCCGATGAGGAAAGAAAGACTCGCTCCTAAATTGTGACCCAACCCCCGTTAGCACGGATTTAACAGTAATACTCGGTGTAATAGATCTTAGTTACAGCTTGTATTATGTGAAGAATACGGGACAATTCCCGATTGCCTTGCTGGCTCCACCTTGCTAGCTCTAACCAAAGAAAAAATAATATCAGCTGAACGGATGTGAGTTGATAAGGACAACTTAATACGAATATTGTTTTGCCAATGAAGCAATGATATACTGGGGAATATTGTTTGCGTTTTGGATTTGGGTGACGATGACCCTCAGGTCATCCTTCGCAGAAACCGCTGGTGTGAGAAACTCGTCAATAGAAAATTACCTGCAGGGGATACTTTCGTAAGATTGGCAATTGACCAAAGGGAACGAGTATAGGCGAAACAGGGCGCTCTCCTATCGACTGGAGGGTACATTCGGTGTCGTCCGACTATCGGTTACCCATCTAAAAATGACGTGCACGTGCGAATTTCGCCAGAAAGAAAGAGTTGAGTCGAGTAAGAGTAGAAGTCATGACAAGTTTCAAGAAAAAATACACGATTAAACCCGGTTCTCCAACTTCCAACGTAGACCCCTACTACCATGTCTCCTTCTCCAACATCAGGGGTCTACGTTCTAACCTTCCAGAGGTTGAAACCCAATTACAGGAGACTAAACCAGACCTTTTATTTTTAAGTGAAACTGGCATTGGACAGGCTATTTCCCTTGATGAGTTTGCAATTACAGGATACTCTAACTTAACTTCTAAATCTGACCCCCAAGATCGCCATGGGCATGGAATATGTGCCTATATTAAAGATAGCTTTCCATGTGGGAGGGACATCTCCAGGGAAGATCCTAACTTACCTTATATGTGCTTCCGGGTTGCTTTAGCTCACACTACTGCATTTATATTTACTCTCTATCGCCCCCACAACAGCGGAGTTACTATCTTTCAAAGCATATCTGAGAAAATTGACCAAGTCCTTTCTACTTATCCTTCAGCTAACATTCACGTATGTGGAGACTTCAATGTTCACAACGTCGAATGGTTGACCCACTCAAACAAGACCGATGATGAGGGGAGGTTCTGTCATGATTTCTCCATTGCCTATGACCTCACTCAGATTGTTCAGGAACCTACCCGTGTGCCCGATAATGACGGCCAGTATGCGAGCCTACTAGACCTTTTTCTCACAACTTGCCCTGAACTATGTTCAGTTTCTGTTCTGTCGCCTCTTGGATCTTCCGACCACTCTGTTGTATCAATTAAGATAAAAATGAAATGTAATAAGTCCCCAGACGTACCTCTTCATCGTACAGTATATCGATACACTAAGGCTGACTGGGATAGCTTCCGTACATTTATATCTGATCTACCTCTGCATTCCATGTTTAAAAAGGATGTGTCCTCTATAGTATTAGACCTAACTGAATGGTTAATTGTAGGTATTGACCATTTCATACCCTCTAAAAAGTTTCAGCAAAAACCTAACAGCCAGCCATGGTTCTCTCCAGAATGTGCTGCTGCCATTGCGCACAGAAATCACTTTTTCCACTGCTTCAAACGTAATAGATGTATGGAAACTAAAGCCGTTTTCAGGACTGCCAGCAACCATTGTAAGAAAGTAATAAGGAACGCAAGAGAGTTGTATGCTCAATCTGTTAAGTCCAAAGTAGCTGAGCAGCGGCTTGGTTCCCACCAGTTTTGGCAAATAGCAAACAGAATCCTGAACAGAAGCGTGTGCTCCATCCCAACTATTATCAATGGATCTGAGGTGATCTCGTCAGCATCAGACAAAGCCAAACTCTTTGTCAAGAACTTTGCAGCTAATTCTACCCTTTGCGACCAAGACCGCCAACCCCCAATATTTCCTCTTGTATCAGAAAACACGCTATGTGATATACGTATATCTGTACGTGATGTTGCCAAGCTAATCAAAAACCTTGATTCCAGTAAAGCAACTGGCCCTGATGGTATTCCAATTATAGTACTCAAAAAACTTCAACCTGAACTAGCGCCCATACTTACAAAACTGTTTAAACGTTGTCTTAAGGAGAATAGTTTCCCATCTCCCTGGAAAACCTCATCAGTATGCCCTGTATTTAAGAATTCAGGTGATCGCTCATCCCCCTCTCAGTACAGGCCAATAAGTCTCCTGTGCGTCATGAGTAAGTTGCTAGAATCTGTATTAAATACAGAAGTAATCAAACATCTCAACAAAAATAACCTTCTTAGTGACACTCAATATGGTTTCCGTTCTGCTAGATCTACAGCAGATGTCCTTACAGTTATATCGCATAGGATTAGCAAATCTCTCGACGGTGGCAATCTTTCTAGGGCAATTGCTCTTGACATATCTAAAGCCTTTGATAGGGTATGGCATAAAGGTTTACTTCATAAGATCGCTAGCTATGGTATAGCTGGAAAAGTCTTCTCAATTATTAAATCATTTCTTTCTGATAGATTCATAAGAGTAGTAGTTGAGGGGCAAAAATCAGAAGCTCACAATATTAATGCCGGTGTCCCTCAGGGATCCATCCTGGGCCCAACTCTTTTCCTGATCTACATTAATGATCTTCCAAATCATATCCTTACATCATTTGTAGACATTTATGCTGACGACACTACCATTTATGGTACCACATCTAAGACAGTAAACGAGCAAGTTCTCTCCAATTCTCTCTCCTCTGATCTTGAGCACGTAGTACAATGGGGAAAGGAGTGGCTGGTTACTTTTAATGCATCTAAAACCAAGCTTCTCTCTTTACATCATCAACATTCTAATCCACATTTGTCATCAATTGAAATGAATGGCTCTCGTCTTCAGGAGGCCTCAAGTTTTGACAAGCTTCTGGGCTTGACCATTACTCCTGATCTTAAATGGAACACGTATATCAAATCTGTTGCCAAGGCCGCTGGAAAAATGGTGGGATCTTTCTATCGATCCAGTAAATATCTCACTGCTGATGCTATTCTCTATCTATATAAGAGCCAGGTACGTCCAAGGATGGAATACTGTTGCCACATCTGGGCAGGAGCTGCTAGAAAGAACTTGTCCTGCCTTGATAGAGTTCAAAATAGACTTCGTAGCCTCGTAGGAGATGTCCTTTTCTCCTCCTTGCAACCTCTATCTCACAGAAGAGATGTTGCGAGTTTGTCTCTGATGTATCGTTATTTTCATGGAAAGTGTTCAACTGAGCTTCAATCTATGGTCCCCCCTCGCCAAACTTTCACAAGAAACACTCGTCTAGCTGTAAACACTATCAATAATTTCCCCCACTCTTTATCTGTGCCTAAACCTAAACGTAGATTCCATGAACAAAGCTTCTTTCTTAGAACTGCACGCCTGTGGAATTGTCTTCCGTTTTCCTGCTTTCCGGCTGACTACAATATGGTTTTGTTCAAGTCTAAAGTAAATAAGTTCTTGATGAGCCGTTCCATATAAGTTATTAAATTTACCAAATTTTCATTACTAATGATTACTATATTGACCAACTTCTACTGTACACTCTTTAACCCTTATCCTTGAGTGGCCTCTGGGCCTTGATAATGTGGTGATGCCTTTGTAAAAAAAAAAAAAAAAAAAAAAAAAAAAAAAAAAAAAAGTCGAGTGTCCGAATCTGGAACAAGCTCTTACACTGCAAGCCGACATAAAAAGACTACACAGGTTAGGTACGTCAAATACAATTTTTTTAAACTTGTCCTGTAATTGCTGTGCCTCAGTAGAACTTTCTACCTTATGGCAGAAATTGTGTATCGGTTGGTCCCATAGTTTAAATTGCTCCGTTCAATCTGCTCTGAAGAGGTTTTCGGATGTCTTGCGCACAAAGACTCTTACTTTTCTGGTGGTACCATTCAATGTCACAGGGAGTATCAGCTCTTCTATCAAATTTTATCTTATCGCCTGTCAATTTCATTGCACAAGCTTATTTGTTAGTTGTCCTCATAGTTGATTTCTTCAACCTTTTCCATGTGTGTATGTTGCTGATCCACAGATCTGAACTGGAATCAAGCTGTAAATCCACTTTTTTGTTGAAGATGTGAACAGTTACATATTTCCGCCGGTTGCGCTCCGGTTCAATGTCGGATCTCGCTTGTCGGACCCTGATATTTCGTCTGTTTTTTCTGCAATATGTTTTTTTCTCCAATGTCGATTTGTGGCCTTTCCTGCCACACTCATTATGTATTATTTTTGTAAAAAAAATATCTACAGACCAATGTTGTCCGCCGCAACAACTGTACGAGCGATTTTGGTTTGGAGATTGGATGACTATTCTTTGATTGTGCCTGGGTTGTCTTGTTTCCTTGTTTTTTCTGAGGGAGTACTCATTTAGTCTGTAACTAGTCCTTCGTACGTATGACTCACCTGACTCCTCGATGTTTATTGAGTTGTTCTTTACGCTGACTACGCGTTGCCAATCTTCCGCTTATCGAGTGTGAATCCTTGTTCACTTTCGAATCTTGAGAATATTTGCGTTTTTCGTCGAGACGACACCCTATGCAAAAGTCAAAAATTTGAAATCATCCACTGATAGTTCAGCCAGACGAAAATCGTTGCGATGTTTGTTAACAATTGGCACAAAGATAAGATAATAAATATCACTTGGTGTTTTCAGGTCTAAAACATTGAAAGCCGAAATAAAAATTGAGTTAAAACTTTTTTCAAATATTTAACAAACAAAAATGGTGTCTTTGCCTTCTAGCAAAAAAAAAGTCCTTTCTCCTTGTTTTATGAAATAAAATGTTTACTTCCAACGACAGTTAGAAGAAAATATTAAAAAACTCGAGGATAAAAATAATCGTGAGCAAAGTAAAAATGTTATATTTCAATTTTCCAGTTTGCAATGAATTAAATCAATGAACGCGTCAATGTGACATGTGCGCTTTATTAGGTCAACCTTTAAAAATGGACTGTTTCATAGTTCTTCAAAGAAACAGTTGTTTTTCTTTTTATTTTGCAACAAGTAAAATAGTTAAAACCTACAAAAACGCTTTGTAACAGAAGTCGTATTTTTTCACTTTTTTTCTCAAAAAAGGAAAAAAGATTTTAACTTACGATTTGACTTTGGATTTTTCCTTCTTGTATTCGTTTTGTTTTTCTTTTTATACGTCGTTTCTTTTTATTGGTGATTTCGGCGTCCGTTATGACTTACTTCTGAGACTTTTGAGAAAATGTTGTTTTTTTTATTAACACCAGTCGGGTTTTACCTGTGAATTTCCGCGCGTAACTTCTGTCTAAATTACCGCCAATTGTTATTTTGGATTCCAATTCCTTTGTCGCCAGTTTGTTGTGGTTTAAATGTTGAAAGAAGAATGAGACGGATTGGAAACAGTGAAATGAAATATATAACAAAAAAATACAGAAACGTATACTAGTTGAGTGGAACTTCGCTCAACTGGAAGGGCAATGTAAAGTTACAACCCACTCCCTCTGAGTGTCAGATTCAGACTACTCGATAGCAGAAACTGGTTACCGGAAGTGATGTCAGGAATAGTTCATCGTCAGAATCTGTAGGGGTGCTACCTTAGCGGATATAATGGTGACTAATGTGTAAAAGAATATCTCTTTACTCCCTTAAGTCGTGACATCACCAACGGACGTCAACGACTACTACTGTTAATAATAATAATAATAATATTAATAATAATAATAATAATAATAATAATAATAATAATAATAATAATAATAATAATAATAATTCTGATTTTGTTTATCAACGTCTCTGGAAGGGATGGGATTCATTTCCAGAGGATTTCCCTTAATCCCAGCTTCAATCCAGGAGCTTCAAACATCAATGGTTTTTCTAAGGATGTTGGTGGTACCTACAATTGCCGAGGTCTGAAGGCCGCCTAAAACATCGGGGATTTGTAGTTTTTTCAATTGTCCTTCCAGACAACTTGATACTACTCCTAGTGTACCAACTACGACCGAGATTATTTGTGTTTTAACCTCGTGTATACGCCTTATCTTCAAGGCAAATGGAGCATAATTGCTCCACTTCTCATTCTCCTTTTCTCTCACATTCCTGTCCCAAGGTACCGAAAAGTCTACAATCTGCCAGTTGTTTTAGACCTTGTCAATGACGACCAAATCCTAACGATTATGTTCCAATTGCTTGGTCGTTATGACACTTTTGTCCCATCATACCTCTACCTTGCCATCCTCATCACCATCATATCTTATCGCAATAGAAATTAACCCATCGCATGGCGGTCCTTTTTGCCTCCTTAAGGTCTTGGTTTGAGGACCCAATCGGCAGTTTTCCCTAGGGTGGTGCATCGTTTGTACCTCTCCACATGGACATAAAAATGAGGTGTCTAGGCCCCACTTGTGGAGATTGTCTTTTGTTTTGCCTACTTTGGCTCTGGCTCTATTTAGAGTCACCCAGTTTTTTCTACCAATGTTTGAACCCTGTGGGAGTGTTTCTTTTGGGTCTGGTAAGGCTTCATTTTTATTTCTGCTGTTATAGTCTCGCCATCGTTCCATCCTATAGGAGTCACCTTACCTGGGATCGATTTCCTCTATATTGATGAAGCTACTGCGAGGTTTTAGTCTTTGTCTCACTGATTGGTGGCCAAACAGTGAGTGCTTATGGTCGTTAAGCTGTTTGTACCGTTCTATTCTGGTGATGACTTCTCGCTTGATACGTGGTGGTGGAATACCAGTTAGGCAGTATAGAGCTGGCAAGAGAGTTGGTCTTAGGGCACCAGTTATGGTCCGGTATGCCTTGTTCAGCTCTACATCAATTTTATGGGCATGGCATGATCTTGCCCATACTGGGGCACAATACTCCCCTATGGAATGGCACAGTTCGAGAGCTGTTTGCCTCAGTGTTTTGGGGTCAGCACCCCAATTGCTGGTGGCAAGCTTACTGAGAAGGCTGTTTCGTGATGGCAGCTTGCCTTTCAATTTGGTAATGTATTTTCTAAAAGAGAGTGTTCTACCCAGAGTTACCTCCAGGTAGACTGGGAAAGGTTCATGTGTAAGTATGTTGTCATTACACATGACTCTTAGTCTCCGATTTGCTTGGTGATTATTAAGATGAAAGGCGCAAACCTGGGTCTTGTTTGGGTTTGCATTTAAGTACCACTTTTTGTAGTACCTAGTGAGAGTGGCTAGGGCATCAGAGAGTCTTTCTTCTATGATGTCAAAACTATTTGTCTGGGTGGCGATGCATAGGTCATCGGCATATATATATCTTTGTATATTTGGGTATTGTGGTTGGTCGTTAGTGTAGATATTGAATAGGGTTGGAGACAAAACTGAACCTTGTGGGAGACCATTGTTTTGGATAAACCATATGCTCTTTTTTCCATCCATCTCAACATGGAAACGCCGATTACTAAGTAGACATTCAATTATACTCACCAATGCTGAGTTTTGTATCATTTGGGATACTTTTAGTGTGAGTGGCCTATGGTTGACAGTGTCATAGGCTGCTGTAAGGTCTACAAACACAGTGCCTGTTATTTTTTTTGGTCTCAAATCCATCCTCAATGAATTGGGTCAGGTTTAAAATCTGGCTACAGCATGACTGACCTGGCCTAAAGCCAGCTTGGTCAGCTGAGAGTTGTTTTTCCACTTTTTCCGTTATTCTGGCAAATATCATGCGCTCATATAGTTTATAGAGAATACACGGTAGGGAGATAGGTCGGTAGCTCTTAGTTGATGTGGGGTCTTTTCCAGGTTTTAGAATGGTTACTACTCTTGCCTTTTTCCAGATTTTAGGGAGTTTGAGGGATGATGCACAGTTATTTATTAGGGCCAGTAACCACTTTCTTACAGTTGTTCCAAAGTGTCCTCACTTGTTCTCACTTCATCAGGCACCTCCTCAAACCATTTTCCAGCACACTTCACCCCAACCCTCTTACACACCTCCCAATATATTCGGAGTCAATAATAATAATAATAATAATAATAATAATAATAATAATAATAATAATAATAATAATAATAATAATAATAATAATAATAATAATAATAATAATAATAATAATAATAATAATAATAATAATAATAATAATAATAATAATAATAATAATAATAATAATAATAATAATAATAATAATAATAATAATAATAATAATAATAATAATAATAATAATAATAATAATAATAATAATAATAATAATAATAATAATAATAATAATAATAATAATAATAATAATAATAATAATAATAATAATAATAATAATAATAATAATAATAATAATAATAATAATAATAATAATAATAATAATAATAATAATAATAATAATAATAATAATAATAATAATAATAATAATAATAATAATAATAATAATAATAATAATAATAATAATAATAATAATAATAATAATAATAATAATAATAATAATAATAATAATAATAATAATAATAATAATAATAATAATAATAATAATAATAATAATAATAATAATAATAATAATAATAATAATAATAATAATAATAATAATAATAATAATAATAATAATAATAATAATAATAATAATAATAATAATAATAATAATAATAATAATAATAATAATAATAATAATAATAATAATAATAATAATAATAATAATAATAATAATAATAATAATAATAATAATAATAATAATAATAATAATAATAATAATAATAATAATAATAATAATAATAATAATAATAATAATAATAATAATAATAATAATAATAATAATAATAATAATAATAATAATAATAATAATAATAATAATAATAATAATAATAATAATAATAATAATAATAATAATAATAATAATAATAATAATAATAATAATAATAATAATAATAATAATAATAATAATAATAATAATAATAATAATAATAATAATAATAATAATAATAATAATAATAATAATAATAATAATAATAATAATAATAATAATAATAATAATAATAATAATAATAATAATAATAATAATAATAATAATAATAATAATAATAATAATAATAATAATAATAATAATAATAATAATAATAATAATAATAATAATAATAATAATAATAATAATAATAATAATAATAATAATAATAATAATAATAATAATAATAATAATAATAATAATAATAATAATAATAATAATAATAATAATAATAATAATAATAATAATAATAATAATAATAATAATAATAATAATAATAATAATAATAATAATAATAATAATAATAATAATAATAATAATAATAATAATAATAATAATAATAATAATAATAATAATAATAATAATAATAATAATAATAATAATAATAATAATAAGAAGAAGAAGAAGAAGAAGAAGAAGAAGAAGAAGAAGAAGAAGTTAATGCAGCAAACTAGTCCAAAAGATTACTGCGTGGGAAAAGCAATACATTGGGAATTCTGTAAACGCCTCCACTTTAACCAAATTGTACAAGCATTCACTGGAGACAATAGGTGAGAATGAAAACTACAAAATAGTCATGGACATAGAGGTTCAAACAGATAAACCCACTCAGTCGATGAGATTGGACATTGTAATAATTAACAAGAAGGAAAGAAACTGTCAAATTGTAGATTTCTCTGCCGGATCACAAGGTGAACATCAAAGAGACGAAAAACTAAACAAATATTCGGAAATTTTCAGAGAACTAAAACGAATATGGGACATGAATAAAATTAATAAAAAACAATTGCAAGAGAACTAAGAACAGTCCTAAAGAGCAGTAATAAACAAAACAGCTGAAATGCATAAATTAACCCACATATGCTACAAACGCCATATGGAAACTTCAACCAAAGTCAAACAAAAAGATGGAGGAACACTATATAAAATCAAGAAAATTGAAACCACAAAATTGTAAGTAAGCTGCTCTCCCCAATAAAAAAAAAACATAGGAGCGACATCATTGACTGGCACCACACCAAATAGCCGTGAAATGTAAAGGAGGGTAAAAAGACTGAGGAGAGAAACACTAACTAGTCCTTCACTGGATTAGTATGAAGAGGACTAAAACCTTGAAGAGGCACATTGGCAGTCAAATTCCGGTGGAAAAAAACGAAAATGGCAAATAGCTATTACGATAGTGCAAAAGAGATAGAAAGTATTGGAAATCTGAGGAGACTTGTTGTCATCCAGACTCCAGGGAAAACCACAGGTTATTGTCAGAAAGTGATCGCTGATGATGGCCTGTCCGAGAACCCCTCGTGAGTTTTTAGTAATAATAATAATGATTATTATTATTATTATTATTATTATTATTATTATTATTATTATTATTATTATTATTAACGAGATTTTGTGGTTGTTATAAAAATCCGTCTTTTAGTAAGAATAAGTGCAAAAAGGAAACAGCAAAGGAGGAAATAAAAAACTAGACTCAGAAAGTAATTAAGTTCAATGTTATTAAAAAGAAATAATATCAGTTGCTTTTGTTTCTCAAAACACCGTTAACAAAAGTTAATGAAAGTAACGATTTACACATGCAGAAATAATATATAAAATACATAAAAAGGAGAGTCTCTAAATAAGAGACAATTTTGGAATTAATTATTACCCAGAGCGATACTAAGAAAATGGAGAGAAAAAAATGAATTCGTCTCGCTTTGCTGCCTCAAAAACAACTACAAAAACAATACCGATTTTACTAAAATGAAGACTGAATACAAAGAACATACAATACAAATTCAATAGAAAAAATGTCTCATCAAAATTCTTCTTTTTCAGTCTTTTTTATCGTGATATTTTCTTTTTTTCTTTTTTTAAATAAGTCGCTTCTCAATAAAGTTTCCTTTTTTAATCTTCAAGGTTTAACGTTTTTATTTTTTTTTTCTCTTGCAAAAGTAATCTTTTTTTAAACAACTTCGTGCCTAACCTTCTCGTCTTGAGAATTTCCCTTTTCTCTTGAAAAAGGAATGCTTTTCCTCAATAGAAAAGTTTTCTTTTATCAGCCGGTGACTTCTGTCTGAAGGCTGCCAGTGAATCTTCTAATAGACCTGATCAGGTCAACCCAAAACGTATGAGGTTTTTCTCGCCCTAACATTCTTTCTTTTATTCTCACCTTTTAAATCTTCCTTGATCTTTAGTTAGTGGGGTAGGCTGAAAAGTCAAGCAGACCGATCAACGGAGTCCCCCTCCCCTAGAAAGCAAATCCTATATGTGAGTCTGATTTTCTGATACTGATTTAAAAATGTGTGTGGGAAGGCCACAAAGGAATTTTATCCCCAAATACCCAGCCCTCTCCTTCCTCTCTCGACCGACTATTACAGTGTATGCTAATATGCAAGGGCGAAGAGGACTTAGCAATGAACGGACATCGGGCAAAAAGGGCAGACCTCTTCACCTCACTCTGACACTGCGAATGACTTAAGAAAACAAAATTCTCAAATAATAATAATAAAGTCATCATCCAAATACGAGGAATTTCGAGAAGGAGAAGCGTTGACTAGTTTTTTTTTTTGGGGGGGGGCACTTGTCTCAGCGTCTTTATTCTTTGCGCCGATATCAACTACACTAAAAGTTATTAGAGTTCCACAAACTTGTATATGTATGATAAACAGCAAAAACTACAAAAAGTGTTTAATATTATTGTGTGACATTTACTTACAAAAAATTAGTTCGTTAACAAAGTAACAAATAAGTAATTGCGTCTTTGATCATTGAAGAGGAAAATAGAGGCTTAATAAATACATTTTTGGTGCAGTGTGGAGCGGATTAATTCCTTTACATTACCGCCTGACATTCACTGTAATACATAACTACAAAGGAACATCACATCTAAATGCAGGTCTTTTACAATGATCACGGCAGATAGGAGGCAAAAGCGTAGAATCCCCTACCAACTTCTCAGATACTACCCTTGTGGCATCTTTCATCAGTCGGTCTGGCAAATGAGCCGCGAATGGAATTAGTCAAAGACAATGAAGAACTTTCAACCCAATGCAAGGGAAGGGTCCCAATCCTGGTACACCCGTCACCGTACCGGATCCTCAAACTAACCCTACTCCCTGGACGTCGGCAGCATTGTGCACAACAGGCAAAACATCAGGGAGCTAAAAACACTGAACATGGCGCATTGCATCGGCGTCCTCTCACCGGAGGACTTTGAAACCGTGGGCAACACTGCTTAGGTAACCATCATGGCATTAACAGGCTTGAATGCGAGCGACTTGAATTCCTCAAACCAGGCGGCTTGCGTGGGGAGGGACCTCTTGTCCTTGGGAGTGTATGTGGTTGCGCTACAGGAGACGCACCTTGTTTCGTCTGTGGATTATCAGGTGCTGTTTAGAGATTAAGATGTTTTTTTCAGCATATGGGAATCCGCGGGGGAAGAGCATCCCCCTGATGGTGCAACGCACCTTGTCCGGTAGACTTTGCTCATAGGGACGTCGTGAATCAGAAGCGTGTAGTTCTAATTAGGAATTGGAACGTCATCCTTGACCCCAGTATAGACAAGCTAGGTGGAGAAGCTAGAGGGTGGGAGAGGTGCGAAACCAGTCTGGCTGGTCTGATGGCTAGATGCGATTTGATCGAAAGGTTCTACGTCGAGCACCCGAGCGGGAGATGTGGACGTGAACCAATAGCGGTGACTCCTACCCAAACACCTTTCTAGGTAGGATGCTAGTTAAAAGAGGCGATGTAGATTTCCTAGAATGCCCTGGCTAGAGAAGACGGGCCATAAATTAGTTATGGTCCACCTGAATCTAGGGACTAGGACCAAACTAGGGGTTTCTGAAAGTTGAATACCTCCCTACTGGAGATATAAGACTTCTGGATGAAACTAGCCTGGCTCATCCAAGAGGCATTAGTGCAGCGGTTACCGAGAGTAGGTGGTGGGTTAGCTTAAAATGCAAGATTAGGAACTTCTCCGTCACATACGCTAAGTGCCTCGTTCTAGAGAAGGCCGAGATGAAGAAGCAACTAGAAGAAAAATTAACCAGAGCAATGGATGTAGATGATACGATAGGTCAAGAACTAGCTAAGCAGTACCTTCGACGCGAGGCTAGAAGAGTTACAAAGGCCAAATAGTTATGGGTAGGCTTTAGCCAATGAAGCCGTGAATTCCGATGCTGACATGCGTAGGGAGGTCTCCTTGTGCAGCTCAGACAAGTACGGACGTATCCTGAGGTCGACTCGAGTGATTTCGGGAACATTTTGAAGAGCGATTCACACAAAAGCTCGATATCCCTGTCCACAAATTTGGCGACTATTTAGCTGCCTCACTCCGCCTCGAAGCGGCAAGACCGGCTAGTTGCGAGGGCAGGGTAATAGAGTGGGAGGTCCTGACTGCGCTGAAGCAGGTCGGTTGTAACTAATCAGGACTCGATGGTTTGCCTTCCGAACTGTATTTGAGGCTGTCAGTCATGTTGATACCGACTCTGTATCAATGTGTTCAACCATTGGTTTGACGAGGGTTTAATCCTCGATCAAGTCACCAAGGGAATGATCACATTGCTGGGGAAAATAGATAGGCATGGCTGAGAAGAACTAATGACTACAGGCCAATAACTCTGCTTAGCAGAGAGCTTAAGATTTGGGCTATGGTCCTATCAAATCTGCTGCGGGTTGTTGTCGGAGATTTGATCGAATCCGAACGGAACTATGTCGTGAAGGAGAGATCGATCCAAAACAACTTGCAGCTCATCCGTAGGATCTTAGAGGAAGGGATAAAAAAACGACACAGAAGCCGCACTTCCTGGCATCTATTCTAAAGATCGCTGGATTCAAACCGGGATTCCACAAATGGATCTCCGTACTGTACCGGCAGTGGTACAGGTAAACAGAAAACGCTCGGAATCTTTCGCCATCTCCGGATTCGTGAATCAAGACTGTCGCTCCTGCTGTACGTCCTTGCGTTGGAGCCACTACTTCGCAAGCTAAAGTGCGGGATGCCCTCCACCATCCTCGATAACTGACCTCCAAAATGGCCACACTACCATTTTTCCTTTTTTGCCATCGGCCACCCCAATAACTGGTCACGTGTATGAGAAAAATCATATACCCCCTAACTCCCCCACACAATTTTTATTTGAACTTGTCTACAATTCAGGTCCATTTAGAGATCGACATGTTTGTTCTCGCGCTCTCATCAAGCCAGAAAATAGTGGGCGGTTTATCATCTAGAGATGGTTGGGAAGGCCCTAGTTATTTCCCCCCACCACGACTTTTTTTTTTATAAAATTTTATTTCTTACTATATTATATATATACAATTTATTATTTATTTATTCATAAAAAAACCCATTTGATTCGGGAATCTTAAGTAGGACAACCCCCGATGTGTTTGCCGTATTGTGGTGAATGAGAACTTTACCTAGGATTATCATAGACAAGCAAAGGTACAATGGCAGGGGTGATCCAAAACCCCTTTCACAATGTTTGAGTTGCCCTGTGCCTAAATTTTTATTTTGTAATATTTTTCACGAAATAAAAAGATATATACCTCAATAAATATTTAATTATATTTATTTTACAATATTTCTACGAAATAAAAAAAATACCTTAATATCTATTTAATTATATATATTTTGTAATATTTTCCACGAAATTAAAAATATATACCCCAATATATATTTAATCATAGATGGTTTGTAATATTTTCCACGAAATAAAACATATATACCCCAATATATATTTAATCATACATATTTTGTAATATTTTCCATGAAATAAAAAATATATACGTTATTATATATTGAATTATATTTATTTTGTGATAATTTCCACGAAATAGAAATATATACGTCAATATATATTTAATTATATATACATTTTGTAATATTTGCCACGAAATAAAAAATATATACGTTAATATATAGTTAATTACATATACAGATTTCACTCGTAAGTGACACATTTACTCCTTCTGTGTCTTTCCACAATCGTCTCTCCTAAGAACTTAACTTGTCCTCTAACATAATGTCTCAATTTTCTGACATGGAAAGCTAGTAAAGAGTGTTTACTGTATAAAAGGATTTTAAAACGTACGGCTCGTCCAGGATTTGAACCCGGGACCTCTCGCACCCAAAGCGAAAATCATACACCTAGACTGTAGAGGACTAGGATATACATATTCCAATCCGTTACAAAAGAAAATAATGAAACGAATGTTTTAGGTATAACACGTGTTCATGTCCGCGCGGGTGTCACCATCGTTTGTTGCGGGACTTGTAGTATAGAAGGAAAAGAAAATGCGTGTTCTTCTCACGTTCGGGTCACTATCGTTTGTTTGCGCGTGGAAAAAGGAGTGAGTAATGTAGTGGAACGAGAAATGCCCGTTCGGCATGTAGAAAGAGAAAGAGAGAGAGGGTTGACATCAGTTAAGCTGCGCGCCATGTTAGCAGGTCAGCTACGCGGAGGTGTTCTCTGGCACAAGTTATAGATAGATAGATAGAGAGAGAGAGAGAGAGAGAGAGGGAGAGAGAGAGAGAGAGAGAGAGAGAGAGAGAGAAAGTCAATCCAGGTTATGGAGATAGAAAGCGTATAAAGTGTACGTACTGTCTGTTAGCTTTTTGCCCCACATATAGTAGCAGTTGGCGCGAGGCACGCTGGCGCGCGCCTGCCGAAACGGAGGCGGCTGGTCCGTAGACCACTCAGCTCGGAAGGCAAGTTGGAAAAAGGCTGGAAACAGCTTGTCTCTTGCTTTTATGGTTGTTTCCGGTGGTCTTTTGCGCATGTGTGGATTTCCTTTTAAAGGGGAAGTGATGTTGCCAATGTGTGCGTACGTGTGCGCGTATGTGAGTACATGTGTGTACGTTAGCGTGTGTGTGTATACACGTGAATGTGAGTGTATATACGCGAACGTAAATATATGTACGTGTGTGGACGTGTGCGCGTATGTTTGTGTGCGCGTGTATATAACAAGTAATATAGCTTGAGATGTGTATGCGTGTTTTTGTGTGAGACTAGAAAAAACTCGCGCAAGACTAACGAGCCATTTTAAAATTCTACATAGCATTAAAACCATATTTACATTTGTGATGACTGGATTTGGACTGAAGCCAAGATCATAGTGTAGTATCTGTTCTCGAGCTACACTTCACCTTTTCTGTCCTCGGTCAGTGGAGGATAAATCCTTTATTACTAAGACAACTATAATTTTTATTTCTATCCAGTTGGATTTTCCACACATTAAAAACCAAATTTGTGTCTAATTCTGCCCTCGTGAAGAGGCAAGTAAATAGGAATAATTCATTTTTAAAATACGCTGAAAGTCATATTAATCCTGATTGTGTCGAGATTCATTTTATTACAAAAGAAAACAAAAATATTAAAAGTTTAATATCATACACAAGTTTTTTTTTTCTCTAGAATATTTGCACAATCAAGAAATGTTGTTGTTGTTTTTCGTTGTTTTTCGTTATTTTTCTTTGGGTTTTTAGAGCTATAAATGAACCTTAAGGTGAACTTAACTTATAGACTGTTTTTTTTTGTTTTGTTTTGTTTTGTTTTTGTTTTTTTTTAGAGCTATAAATGAACCATAATACAGGTGAACTTATGGACTAGCATCGAACTACGCAACCTTCAGACTAAAGCGGACAAGAACGAAGATAAAACATGTCCTAATTAATTAAATTCTGACAAGAGGTCAGAGTGCCCATTCGGCGCTTCTCAAGAAGGGGCGGGTTTGTATTACTGTACACATAGATTCGAAGAAGTTGTCAGAAAACAAATATATAACAAATAAATGTTATCAAAGGCAAGATAAGTTCCTTTTCTAACTAACTGGATAATTTTTTAGTGTTTTATTTGATGTAACATGTTTATGTAGCTCGAAAACCATACAGCGTTTACCGATGTATTGGAAAGTTAAAAGTGGCGCCCGATTCTCTCTTTGAACATGGTAAATTTGAGAAAAGGAGTTAAAAAAGAAACAAAAAAAACTATACAAAATACTGTTTGAAACTCGCTCAATATATGTTACCGTGACATAGGCTGATATATATCCGGTGGGTTTTTAACAGTATTTGGTCTATTCTTTTTTATTTTAAACCCCTTTTCCCAAACTTACCGTGTCAAAGAAAGAGTCGGGGCCGCCATTTTAAATGTTCCAATACATCGGTAAACACTATGTTTTTCGAGCTGAATAAATATTTTACATTAAATAAAAACACAAAAAAAATATCCAGTTTGGTAGAAAAGTAACTTGCTTTGTTATATATTTGTTTTCTGACAACTTTTTCGAATCTATGTGTACAGTAATACAAACTCGCCCCTTTTTGAGAAGCGCTGTCTTCATTCACTATTCGGAATTGTGTCATTCATATACTGAACACTTAAAAAATAAACGCTAGAACAAAGATATATGCATATTAGCTAATTTGATGATATTAAAGAGAGACACAGCCTCCATTCTGAACGAGTATAGGATTTGATCTGAAGTCTGTTTGAAGTGCGTGTGTGTGTGTGTGTGGGTGTGTGGGTGTGTGTGTGTGTGAGAGAGAGAGGGAGAGAGAGAGAGAGAGAGTGTGTGTGGTGGGTAAGCGAAAGGTAGTGGAGATGGAACATAATGCATGAGACTAATGAAATGTCAACTTATCCTCATCATGTGTATCGTTATCAGTGTTAAAGGATAAATAATAGCTTTTTCTGAAATGCTGCAGATTCCCAAGTGGTCTGGTGGTTAGGATTCCGCGCTCTCACCGCGGCGGCCGGGGTTCGATTCCCCGCTTGGGAATAAGTTTTTCCATCTCTTGAATATTTATGTATCCTTTGTTACTAGTTTTGGTTCGTGTGCTTATTATATATCAACTATCAACTCCTTTTGAATTTTGTTACTCTCATTCACCCAAAATTAGCCATATTGCCACTTGGACATAAGAAGCTACTATTTGGCACGAAGTTTGCAGAGGCACTGTATAAGTAGTTAAGCAGCGAAATGTCTGTTCACATTACATTTAAATTTCTGCATGTTAGTACAATCACTGAGTCAGGGAACAGGAAAGGAATTCCCAAGTCAAGCAGTTATAGATAAGAATCTATTAACATAAAATACTTTCCGGTACTAAGGGAGTTCTACGGTAAAGGGGTGGGACTTTGCTGCTTGTCGAGTAAGTCGGGGGTATTTACACCAAGAAAGCACAAGTGTGATGAGTTCATCAGAGCACATTCTATTAAAAATCCTTGTAAAACATTCAGGGATGCAATATTTCGGCGATGGAACCGGGATTGGGGTTTGGTTAATAGTGCATGACCTATTAGATTGGATACTCTTTTGCGGACAATATATATATATATATATATATATATATATATATATATATATATATATATATATATACAGAGAGAGAGAGAGAGAGAGAGAGAGAGAGAGAGAAACTAATGAAAAATGGACCAAACCAGATGTAGCAACAATACTACATACATGGGCGAAAGTGGTTCTGTAGAGATACAGGATATTGTCAAGTACGCAAAGTTTTCTAGTACGGTAAAGAGAGCCCAATGTTACAGCAGCTTTGGCAATATCTTCAATGAATCAGGTTGACGAGAAAGTTATTGTTGTTTTCAACTTTTAAATTCGGATGGACATATCTCGGCTCAAACAAAAAGTTATAAGCACCATCAGAATCAACACACTTTTACCAATTCAAAACAAGTGTATTTATGACCGTAACGTAAAAATTTTGTGTTCTGGTGGCCATCAAGTCACTAAAGGCGCTTTTGATATCGCTTAGGTTTTTTAAAGTATTTTTCACGCAAAAAGTTATGGAGATGCTTGAAAAAGTGGTAGTCGTTAGGTGAAAGGTCTGGAGAGTATGGCGGATGAGGTAGTTTCGTATCCTAATTCGTTCAACTTCTGCAGAGTCGATTTAGCAACGTGCGATCAGGCAATGTGGTAGAGGAGAATTGGACCTTTTCTATTGACTAATGCTGGGAGTTGTTGCGGAAGTTTCTGATGCAGTTCATCCATTTGTTGACAGCACTTCTCCGACGAAATGGTTTCGCTTACATCAAAAACTGTAGTGGATGAGACAGTCAACATGAGCTTTTTTGGTGCAACTCTGGCTTCGTCGTAAAAAAAAAAAAAATTTTTTTCATCACAACCCGATCGAGAAACGGGTCGTTCTTGTTGCGTAAAAGAAGGGAAGATAACACTTCATAATGGCGTTTATTTTGATTGCCGTTTAAATCGGTGAAGTATCCAATTATCAAGTTTTTCTCTCTTTCCAATCAAGTGGTTGAAAATCGTTGTATAAGTTACGTCTAATTCAGAATAAAGTTCTCGAACAGTTGTTCGTGGATTGGCTACAACTAAGGCTTTTAATGATCTTTGTCAACATCCGATGGCCAATCACTGTACTCATCATCTTCAAGACTCTCGTCGCCGTCACGAAATTTCTTAAACGACCATTGTGCTGTCGGATCAGTGGTGGTTCCTGTGCCAAACGCTTCGTTTGTATCAGGATCTGTTTCGGCAGCTTTTCGGCCTAGCTTGAATTGAAATATGAAAATTGTGAGAAATTGCTATTTTTCAATATTGTATTCAACGTTCTGGAAAGAAGACAAATGTTTTAAAACGATTGCAATTTAAACGAATAGATAGCACGAAAAACACTCTTTAAAATGATAAAGTAAAGGTATTATAACGAAAGCTTATTTGAAAATACATCATTTGAAATCAAAATTAAAAATTCCGCAAGAATTTTCTTCTCAGCGTAATATTTGTTTCAATTCATGTCTGTGAGTGCTAAGCCGAATAGTTTGAACGATGAGCTCTCAGGTAGCGTGTTACTAGACATGACAATCGATGATTGACAAGGTTTCTTGTAATTGTTTAAAGAAAGAAGCTTAGTCTTAGTAGCATTAAATGCTACCTTCTGTTTTCATCCTCATTGCACTGCAGACTGATGATCATTTTACAGATTTAATACACGAAAAATATTTATTCTAAACATTCAATTTCAACACACACACACACACACACACACACACACACACACACACACACATATATATATATATATATATATATATATATACTAGCAAAAGTACCCGTCGTTGACTGGGTTCAAAAACAGCCTACAGAAAATGGACTCTGATGTATGAAAGTATGATAGGTTATGAAAAGGAAGGGTTGTAAAGACATAACTTCGAATTTGGGGGTATCAAAATCAAAGCAAAATATGATGAAAGTAAAAATAAAATAGATAAACCCCATAATTTATTATACCATACCAGTTCACACTGAAACACTTATCACAATATTCTGTGGATCTATATTAAAAAACCTTGTTAAACTTTGTGACATATTTCCATTCTATAGAGGTCAGACGCGAACGAACACCCCATAATTTTATTATACCATATTTCTTCAAACTGAAGCATAATTATCAAAGTATACTTACGCAGATAGATATGAAAAGTCTTTATTAAAGTTTGTGTCCATTTCCATTCTATGGAGGACAGGCGCGAATGCAGACCCCACAATATTATTATACCATCCCTATTTAAGTTAAAACTTACTTATCAAAGTATTCTTATGTACATCTATATCAAAAACACTTGTAAACGTTTTTTGTTTTTTTTTTCATTCTTTATTTCCATACTTTGGGGTCCAGGCGCGAACGCAGACCCCACAAATTTTATTAACCACCGTTCTTTCAGATCAAACATACCCATTCCTGTGTCTCGATCAGTGGCGGCTCGTGCCTGAGATTAGCGGGGGTGCTGCTTCAAAAATTTTACGTATTTTTTAAATATCGTGTAAAGGAATTCGAATATATAAATAAATATTTAATCAAATAATAAACAAACATTCAAATAAATATTCAAATATATAACAAAGACAAATAATCAATCAGAAATGGATAATATGCAAAAGTTTTTTATTAAAAAGATTATTTTAAATTATGTACACTTTACAGAATAAAAATAATATATATATTTATTCCTTTTAAACTTTTCAGATTAAATAAAGTTTGCGCTTTTTTTTGTTTTGTTTTTTTGCAAACAAACGAAAAACATTTTTAAAAATAACTTATTTTTTATAAAAACAAAAAAAGAAAAACTTTGAAATTTTCCTGCCTCCCTACGAGGGTTAATTTAGGAGTTTACTATTTGAAAATAGCGTTTTATTTAATAACAGTTTTATTTACAAAATTTATTTTTAAAGATGTATTTATAACAAAACGAATTTGTAAATAAAATGCAAAATAAAATGTTTACATTTTTATATATTGAGCAAACAAACAAAAATATTTAAAGATACAAAATTTTATTTACAAATCTTTTAACAACTTGCTTTTTATATAAAAAGAACAAACTTGGCTATTTACTGACCTTCCCATGCCGGTAAAGATCGATATAAAGTGGAGATTTATTATAAGAAAATAAGATGTCATATATAAGCATTATAAAACATCGAATTTTAATGTAGCTTTTTTCCCCAAAAAACAAAAAATTAAAATTGTCTCAGTCCAGAAGGATTTCTAATTACTTTTTTTAATGCGTATTATCTGACCCATATACTAACAAATTCAATGTAAAGTTTAAAAATGCATAATTATAAAAAATTGTGTTTTTTTTTTTTTTACTTACAAACGCGTTTTAATTAAAAAATCTTGTGTAAAAAATCCATTTTTCAAAGTGTAAAGCTTCTTACATTGTCCTTGTCGGAGGCAAATAAATGCTATTTTTTTATATTTAAAACATACACGTTAAAAAGATTTCTAACTAAAATGTATTTTCAACATAAACTGTTTCTTCGCTTTTTTGCTTCTAGGAAAAAATGTAAACAGTTTTTTTTTTTTTGTAAAGTTTAGTTGTTGCAAAATAAATAGCATTTAAAACTACTTTAAAGAAACAAACAAAAAGGCAGGTAGATGGAAAAGTAACTTTATTTTTATGGTAAGATTTATTTATTGTATATTTGGTTTTTACCCTTGGCCGCGTGTTAGCTTCACTGCCAAATTCCCGAATACTTTTAATAAATAAAAATAAACAGTTTCTGCATATTATATATTTCCGTCTGCTACCGACTTAAATCGCAACGCTAAAAGTGTGCGTATTTAAAAAAAATAGCACAATATTTTATGTACAAGAACACGTTATGTGCAGATTTTAATAATAATTTTAAAAAATATAAGTAAACCTCCTTTTTTTTTCAATAACAATGTTATCATATCTATACAGGCGCACACTCTAAGCAAACAACGAATTTCACGACACGGAACTGCGCCAAGCGACAGTTCTTTACGAGGCTTTCATCGGCTGTCTAAAGCGTCCAATCCGCGCATGCGTACAAGAGAATTTCATTAAGAAAGTGTAACTGTGAATTTCACAGCGCCAAGCAAGTTTTATTTTTGTTATTATATGAATTTGGAGATACCGACATCAAAGTTAATGATTTTATAATGTACACATAAAAAAAAAATAATAATAATAATAAACAAACGTATTATTTTTAATTTTATCATTAATATTGTGTAGAAATAACTTGGGGGTGCTGCAGTCCCACAGCTCCATGCACGAGCCGCAACTGGTCTCGATACATCTTCTATCATTATATGGTAACAGTTATTTAAAATAGTAAACCATATAGGAGCTTATTCGTGACCAGACACACACACAGACGTTCAGCTTTATATATATATATATATATATATATATATATATATATATATATATATAAATATATATATATATATTTTGGCCGCGTGTTAGCTTCACTGCTAAATTCCCGAATACTTTTAATAAATAAAAATAAACAGTTTCTGCATATTATATATTTCCGTCTGCTACCGACTTAAATCGCAACTATATATATATATATATATATATATATATATATATATATATATATATATATATATATATATATATATATATATATAGGAAACGTTTATAATTAAATGATAAGCCGACAGAAATCTTTTTCATCAATCAGTTCAAACTTCACATTATAAACTTTCTCATGTCATATAATGTACCCTGTCACTTTAGGCGAGGAGATCTCTAAAGATTAGTCGTGACCCTTTTTGACTTCGGTCGACCCCGGTTTTTCAATTTTATATCTTTATTATTATTTTCGAGTGGTGGCGTGACAGCTTCAGATCTGAAGCTCGGCCCACGAGATTTGCTGGGGTCAATTTATTTTGGGATTGAAAAATGTAGGACACTATTACCTTGTGAACAAGTTGATATAGAGTAGGGGTGATTTAGATGGGGTCAACAGATGAGGTCAACCCCCTCAAAAAATAGTACTGATTTGACAAGTTCAGGTCGACACTTGAGTCCATTCCAACGACATCCATACCTGGTGACCTGTCTATCAGAATTCGCCCTCCGGTCAAACACATTCACCTGCCACAAATGTGATGGTTAACAAGTTTACGGCTTTGGCAGAAGAGTAAGCTGTAGATACCCACCCGAAAGCATTTATATTACCCATACACATTGACACATCGGTTCTCGCTAGATCACCGAAGTAAGGCAACGTTGAGCTAGCAGTATCAGAATTTTTGTAGGAATTTTTGACACCCCTAACACGAAACTGCGAATACAATATAAAAATCTCGTAATTTCTCTGTTAAAAGTGGGTTATTTATTTTCTTTATGGATTATACTTCCAAAATAAACTATTACAGTTGTTTTAAAAGTAATAAAAATATTTTTTTTTTTTAAACAGTAATGAATTTTCCGAACTCAATATTTTTCAATTTTTAAACTCAATATTTTTCAATTTTTAAATTTTAAAAATCTATCAAAATTTTTCTATTGATTCTATTTTTACGATATTTTCAGGGTCAATGTGAAATTTTATGTTCTTTCCAATAAACCGAATATAATATTTTAGACAAACGTTTTTTTTTTAATTCACGCCCCCCCCAAGTGTCACCCATTTTCAACTTTCTCTTAAAAAGTAAATAATTAATTTATGTCGTGGAGTTTTATATATCACAAATTGAAGAGAAAAGGTCAATAAATAATATATTCAAATTTAAAACAAAAAAAAATCGCTTTTTTAGAAATTTACCTGTAAAGTCCGAAGTTTAAAACCTTATTTTATAAGTACACATTGTTTCTTTTTGTCTTTCTTTTTTTTTAATGAAACCTTGGTCCTTGCTCCTTTAATTGAAAAAAAATTAGGGCTTGAATTACATTTTTCGAGGAGTTATAAGCTTAGAAAGATAGGGGGTCGAATAATTCACGCCTCTCATTTTGAAATGTCTATTAAAAAGTAAATAATTAATTTATGTCGTGGAGTTTTATATATCACAAATTGAAGAGAAAAGGTCAATAAATAATATATTCAAATTTAAAACAAAAAAAAAATCGCTTTTTTAGAAATTTACCTGTAAAGTCCGAAGTTTAAAACCTTTTTAAAAAAAAAAAACATATTGTTTTTTTTTTGTTGTTTTTTTTAATAAAACCTTGGTCCTTGCTCCTTTAATTGAAAAAAAAAATTAGGGCTTGAATTACATTTTTCGAGGAGTTATAAGCTTGGAAAGATGGGGGTGGAATTATTCACTATTTTCACGAAATTTCTGACACTGCTAACGTTGAGCCTGGTCAATGCCCGATTGGTGACCATTTGAGAATACCAGGCACTATGTTCGAGGACGTCACAGCTCCCCGCAAAACCTTAACGTCGTCATTTCCTCTGACCGAGATATGCATGCAACTGCAGTAGACATCTAGACCATAGTGGAATGGAACCGCAAGTGGATGGTAATATTTAACGCTAGTAAGCAGTTCTCCTTTTACAATTACAAGACGCTTCGACCACCGATTGACATGGCAAATAACATCCTACTTGAGAATTCTTCCTTCAAACTCATCGACTTAACATTCACGGGCAATATGAACTAGAACAATTATCGAGCTAGAAGATTACTTACAACCGAGACCTCTACATGCATGAAGTATTGTTGTCGCATCTGAGCTAGTACATCTACCACTAGTCTCTCCCCCTCTCTTGGATAGGGTAAAAAAAAGAGTTTTCAATCTAATAGGTCCCACTTTGTTAAATAAGCTTATATATATATATATATATTTGGAATCAAGTCTCCCCTTGCTGTTATTTTATATTATTTGAAACCATAGCAGCAAGTTTTAGTCTCCCTTCCGTCAAAGCCAGATGTTTTGGAGAAATATCAGATAGTTTATAATTCATATGCAAAACTAGGAAAATAAATGACTATGATTGAAACATTGTTAAAGGTGCGGTATCTTTCCGTCTTTCAAAAAATCCTTCAAAATTACAACTATTGTAAGGTTTTGAGAGTGCTGAAAACGCAAATAACGTTTACAATTCCAGGAAACGAGTAGTTTCCAAGATATGAAGCAATTGTAGTTTAAAAAGTGGGGGATCACTTTTCCGTATTAATTAAACGTAAAATAAACACCCACTTTTTTAGCCACCTCCTTTTTGGAAGAGGGGTGCGTCTGTTATTTCTTTTTAGAGGTGGTGTTTATTTAGTAACTGTGGCCTGGTAGACCAACACAAAACCTACCGTAAAAAGACTTGTTTTCTATTGATTTTCGAGTATGCTGAAAGCGGATGTTGCATTTACATTTTCCGCAAATAAGTATTTCCCGGGTATTAAGCAATGTAATTCTTTATGCGATAAGAGGCGGCCATTGTTGTAAGCGCAAGCGCGCATATTTTACTTAATACCCGGAAAAATATTTATTTGCGGACAATTTAAACGAGTTTTTTTTTTTAAGTAGGTTTCGTGTTTGTCAACCAGGCCACAATAAACACTATCATAAAAAAATAACAGACCACCGAAAAAAAAAATGGTGGCCATAAAGTGGGTGCTCATTTTATGTTAAATTAATGTAGAAAAGTGACCCCCCTCAACTTTTGAACTATAATATCTTTATAGCTTGGAAACTACTCGTTTCCTGGAATTTTAAACATTATTTTCATTTATAGCACCCTCAAAAACATACAAAGCTGTAATTTTAAAAGATCTTTTTTTTGAGGGTGGAAAGATATCACACACACACGCGCGCGCATATATATATATATATATATATATATATATATATATATATATATATATATATATATATACACTCGTAGCCATATTGAATATTGAAAATTTCATACGTTTGTTTCTTATGGGACAAAAGTACACGACAATTTGCAGGCTTATTGAAGATTATAATACTTTTCTATGGTTAAAATTTATGACAATTGGTAAAAAAGAACCTATAGTTTCAAACCAATACAATATTTACTGAACCATTAATGTCCCACACCAAAACTGAACCGCCACCACTTTGCAGCGTTGAAACTGTACACCTAGGATTAAATTCTGTCTTTCCTCGGCGTTGCCTGGGCGTACAATCCCTTAAGCATGATATTTTAATCATGCAGATTGCGTACGTATGTATTATAAAATCAACCGTCTATTGATTATTATAAATTACGAGGAATAATTTGCCCGTGGACTAATTCGCAAAAATAAATAAATAAATAAAAATAAATAAATAATAATGATAATGCGGTTCACCAAATTCCGTTTGTGTTTTTACAATATCACGTCAGCTGATATTTCGGTTTGACGATGAATGCCCTGGAAAAGTTACTACTGATTAATTAAACATTAAACTATGCAAACGAAAAAAAAAAATGATTTGGTGGTGATTTTAAATGGCACCTCTTCTTTTGTCGTAATCGGAACTTATTAATGAGAAAAAAAAAATTAAATAAAATGGTTAAGTATATCCGGGCTTAAACAGGGGATCATTCGATCTATAGTCGAATGCTCTATCACTAAACTATATCTCCAGATTATAATAAATTTGCTTTTTTCAAGAAGGAATGATTTGCTAAAATTTTATTATCGCTCTTGGCCGGTGTAACGTAAAATATTCCCGTGTAAAAATCCTTTATTTATCTATAAAAGAGAAATGCTATTTTTAAGATCGGATTTTTTCGATTTTCGATACTTCTCGGATGAATTTCTGTACAGAACATATATAAATACACTCACAAAGGGACGTACACGCATACATACGCACACACACACACACACACACACACACACACACACACACACACACACACACACACACATGCACGCACACTTTGAAAATTCCATAGACAGCGCCCACAATTAATATGAATGTAATTAAACTGACGAATGAAAAAGTAAATAGAAATGTAAATGTTATGAATGGATCGCCAGTTAGCAAGTGCTAACTTAATGGAATTTTGAAACGAAAGTTAGAAAACATTGATTAACAAGTGAAATATGATGTTTATATCTACATCTATGTTAGCGCGATATTTTTTAAAATAGTATTTTCAAATGAAATTCAATATTTTGCGAAATTTTTCTTTATTAAATTGTGAGGTGGGAATTACAGAATAGTAACAAAACACCCCCCTCCCCACGTTTTTTTTATTACATTTTCATCCCATACAAGGCACATTGCCACTTTGGTGTAACAGGGGCAACAACTACTGGGGTACTATGTAGGGATTTGGGCAGCAAGATGTTGGTTCACGTTGCACTTGAACTTCTGCACGTCAGTACAGTTGGGGAAGCAGGGACCTGGAATGGAATTCCAAAGTCTAGTGGTTCTGGGGAAGAAACTACTGGAGTAGAAAGATCTTTTACATCTAGAGATCTCTACAGTGTGGGGTGGGGTTTTGCAGCCTGTCGGGTCTGTCGAGGGTGTTCACATCGTGGGGCACAAGTGTTTGTAGTTCGTCAGAGCATTCACCATTATAATATTTGTAGAACAGGCAGAGGGATGCAACGTTTCGTCGATGGGACAGAGGCTGAAGCTTAGATGCCAGTTCAGGGCCTATCAGATTTGCGACTCTCTTTTGAACCTTGTCAAGGAGCGAGAGATTAGCAGCCGATGCACCAGCCCAAATATGACAGCAATACTCCATACATGAACGAATGGTTGCCTTATAGAGGTACAGGATACTTTCGGGTGTTAGTAGTTTTCTAGCACGGTAGAGAGAGCCCACCTTCCTTGCAGCGGCCCTGGCAATGCCCTCGATGTAATTGTTCCAACTCATGTTTCCTGTGAACGTTAGGCCAAGGTGCTTGAAAGACGTGCTCTCAGATAAAGAGTCGTTGGCCATTGCTATAGGTGGTAGAGAAGGTTTCTTGTAATTATTGAATGAAACTAGTTTAGTCTTGGCGGCATTGAACGTGACCATCCATTAAGTATAGTTTTCTATAAAAATAACTTTATTATTTCAGCACCGTAACAAAGATGCAAAAGTAGCTAGAATATATTTATATCAATAATTTTTACAGAGATATAAAATATAATTTGCAAGTCCAAAATTTATTGAGTTTGGAAAGTTCTTGAATAAGAAGTCGACTAAAAGGTTAGAAAGTTAGTTTCTAAGTTCCGTCGTGTGTGTGTGTGTGTGTGTGTGTGTGCGTGTGTGTGTGTGTGTGCGTACCTGCGTGCGCGTGTGTGTGTGTGTGCGCGCTCGCGTATGTGTGTGTGTGAGTGTGTGCGTGCGTGTGTGTGTGCATGTGTGCTAGTGTGTGTGTGTGTGTGCTTGTGTGTGTGTGTGCGCACGCGCTCGTGTATGTGTGCGTGCTAGTGTGTGTGTGTGTGTGTGTGTGTGTGTGTGTGTGTGTGTGAGTTTACATTCTGGGTGGCTGAGTTTACTTGAGATATAATACCAGGCTTAAAGGAATTTCAGTATGGGGTACTCCATTTTTCTAGGATGGGCGTTGTTGGTGCTGAGAGACCAGACACGTCGCAAATGTAACCCAGAAGAATGCAGGATTGTCACTTTTCTGTGTTTAAAACGATTTGCATTGGTTGAAAATATTTAGTTAACACGTTTCTGTGTTAAAATGAACTCGCCTTTACAAAGTGGCGAGAAGAGCGAATCGCAAGGAGGCGGAGAAATAAAAAAAGGCTAGCTATTCGACCCATCAGCTTTTTATCACTCGCCTGAATAATATGTAAAAATCGGATGCCAAGCTGCCACGAAAAAGTGAAAAAGAAAGAAGAATAAATAGTAACCCGAACGAAGAAAAACAGGAGTAGCTCGCATGCATCATGTTGGTAGCTTTGCTATGCCCGTCCGCCTCGCCTCGCTAATTTTGGATCTATCACTAATTTTCTTTGCGTCCTTGGTGGTTTTGGTTTTCCCTCGACACCACAGTCAGCAACATATTGGCTATTGGTAAGATGACGTGTTTTCTGTTGACTGACGCATTGCTTTGATCACGAGCAGTTCTAGGAGTTCCACCCTCCCAGGCTTTGCCTTCTCCCTATTTTTTGCAGACCAGAGTGATGTTCTTCTTGGGCCCTCGCTTTTCAAACCATACTTTCTGATCCTTGTGTCACAGCATATCACTGTGGGTGAGGGAAATAAATAATCCTGAACGATGTTTACATCGGCCATGTTAAAATTGCTTTTCAGACTTGCTTTAAATCACCGTTATTTTTTACTCTTTTCCAGAATCCCTTCTATATTAAAGAAAAGAAAGAAAAACCTGTATGATGTATGTACCCGGGATGAAACGAAAATAGCACATGTCAAAAAATGGCGTAAATTTATCGAATAGATTTATTTTCACTAAGAAAATCAAATTTTATGAATCGAGAAAAGTGAATGTCTCGCGTCGCCATCTTGAAAATAGTCCCAAGAAACAAAGGAGATTAAAAAATGAGGGAAACAAAAACAATTCAAACTTGTGATATTTTTGGTGTAATTTCTGTGAATTCTTATTGATCGTTTAATATAATTTTCTTTATAAAAATAAAACTACTTGATCAATTTACGTGATTTTTGGAATATGATATTTTCGTTTCATCACGGATAGGTACACCGCAAACCTGACAAATATTTATGGCATAAAGATTTGTCAGGTCTGTGTTATTACACACATAGATTCGAAAAAATGGTTAAAAAAACAAATATATAATAAATAAATGTTATCAAAGGCAAGATAAGTTACTCTTCTACCTATCCAGAAAAGTTTTAATGGTTTTACTCATTTTAAAACGTGTAATCGGTTCGAAAATCATACAATGTTATCGATATATTTTAAAAAAGACAAATGGCGGCGAAAGTGTACACGGTAAGTTTGGGAAAATGAGTTCAAAATAAAAAATTATACACAATACTGTTAGAAACTTACTCAATATGTGTTACCGGCTGACATATATTCGGTGGGTTACTAACAGTATTTTATATCATTTTTTAAACTCATTTTCCCAAACTTACCGTGTTCAAGTAAGCGCTCGCCGCCATTTATCTTTTTCAAACATATCGATAAACATTGTATGATTTTCGAACCAATTACACGTTTTAAAGCGATTAAAATCACTAAAAACTTTTCTGGATAGGTAGAAGAGTAATATATCTTGCCGTAGATAACATTTATTTGTTACATATTCGTTTTTTGACCATTTTTTTTTCGAATCTATGTGTATAGTAACACCCGATTTGTCTTTAGTTTTGTTTTTAATATAGAGCTAATTCTATACAAGAACAGCTTTTTCTCCATCAAAACATTAAATATAACGGTTCATTCGATAATCAGGAGTTCTGAAATCGAGCCAAGTGGCACATTTTAGAATTCTCTAAAATTTATATTTACGAAACATATCGGCTAGAATAGTGTGAATAATGAACTATGAAATGTATATTCCTTCTTGTAATTCTAGTTTGTGTCAAAAGCTGACCTACTTATATAGAAAAGGAAAAATATATAAACATTATTTTAAAACTGCACCGACAAGCGTGCGTGGCTCGTTGGTCTAGGGGTATGATTCTCGCTTTGGGTGCGAGAGGTCCCGGGTTCAAATCCCGGACGAGCCCATATGTTTTTTTTCTTCTTTATTTACCTAGTGAAGATAGATAACAATGCCCGTGTGTGGGGTGGGAGTAATTTTAAACTAACATTCTATCGCATATTCTTGACACTTTTTCCTTAAATTTATTGTTTGTTGCTGTTTTCAATTATGGTGTCATTACTAATCTTTTTAAAAACTAGAAATTTTTATGTTTAGATATTAAATGTATAAACACACCATATATATATATATATATATATATATATATATATATATATATATATATATATATATATGTGTGTGTGTATGTGTATGAATGAATAAATATAAAAATTCGCCTATATATAAAAATCATAGTTGTTGATTTATTTTTTGTGAGTTATAGATGACTTCGTGGCCGGGTACGAATAATCACCCGACGGGTAGTCATCGTGTCGCTCTGCACTGATTTCCGAAAGGATGAAACATTAGTGTCTGTAGGTATTAAAATTATTATTCTAATATATATATATATATATATATATATATATATATATATATATATATATATATATATATATATATATTGGCAGCAAGCCATTATTAAAGCACGTCTGATTGATTATTTCAGCTTGCATGTTGTATATATATATATATATATATATATATATATATATATATATATACTAGCATGGGTTGTTTGGAGGTGTATGTTAAGCAAAAAAAAATAAAGGCCGTAATTTTTTAAAATTTGACCCCTATTAAGACCCTTTAACATTTATTGTTTTGGCCTCAAAACATGTTATTATTAATTATAATCATGTCAAAGGAACCTATATCTAAAATTTCAAGTGTTTGGATCCAAAATTGTTGGAGGAGTTTGGTAGCGGTCTCAAAGGTCAAATCGTTGAACTTTGATCCCTTAACAGCCAAATTTCTGGCCGAAAACCGATTACGTAGATTTTCCGAAATCTCAGTACCCTGTATATCAAATTTCGAGTCTGTAAACTGAAAATTAACAGAGTTATTGCGAAGGAAAATGTACACAGACGCACAGACAGACACACAGAAACACAGACACGTTCGCTTTTATAGATATATAGATATAGATATATAGTTTGAAGTTGCTATTTTTCAAACGTAGGGTAACCAATGAAATATAACGAGGTTAATACAAGAGTCCTCAATACGGAAGTAGAGCAAGTTACATATTCAATTTGTCTTTACATAAGCAATAATTTGTTGCAACACAGTCATGAGCATGTTTCGGTCTTCTAGTGTTTAGTAACTAGAGACCTCTTTTGAATTCCGCTTTCGTAAATAAACGTTTGTTTCCTGAAGAGGTCTCTAGTTACTAAACACTAGAAGACCGAAACATGCTACTGACTGTGTAGCAATAAATTACTGCTTATGTATTATGTAAAGACAAATTGAATATATATATATATATATAAATATATATATATATATATATATATATATATATATATATAATTCTTGGTTCGTTTAAAGTCGATAAAACCATATTTCTACATTACCAATTTATTGGAAATTTTCAGACAATCCATCTTTAGAGTCGAGGGATGTTTCTATGTTATTAAAATAAATTAACATCGCTACTTATAAAATATTAAATAAAATAAAAAAATTTTCATAAGCCGATAGTGCGAACCTGTTTTGTTGATAGAACTGAACTTCCGTTTCAATTCATTTCATACACCACGATGTGACGAAACGAATTAGATTTCATTTTCTGTTTACTCGATAAGTAAAAAAAAAAACATAATTCATTTGTTTATCTTCCAAATTTTTTAATTTAAATTTTTTTTCTTTATTATATCAGGCAAAAAAAATGCTTGCTTGCTTGCTTTTTGATTCGAAGACGTTTTTGTTTTTATTTTTTTGCTTTTGTTTTTTTTTTTTTTTTCGATATAAGAAAATATGAACTTTTTTATTATTAAAACTATAAATTGTTAGGTGAAAGTACAGTTTTTTTTCGAAGAAAATTTACGTGCTTAAATAATATTTGGTGCTAATGCAGAGAGTGATCCGCGCTATTTTTTAAATCGTATTTCAACGTTTAATTAAAGTTTTATTATATGTTTTTTATTCAATTGTAAGGTTAAAATACAGACTAGGTACAAAACACCCTCCCCTCCCCGTGTTAGGAATGTTTTTTTAAAAATAATGACGTTATTATTTCAGCACGGATCACTCTCTGCATGAGTACCGTACTTTCCCTAACAATTTAATAAACAAAACATGGTATTTATGCAGAGAAAGTACTGTGCTAAAATAATAACAGAAAGCCATTCTTAGCATGGGGAGGGCGTTTTGTAACTATTCTATACTTTCACGTAACAATTTTAATAAACAAAAGATGGTACTTATGCAGAGAAGGTACCGTGCTGAAATAATGTTATTAAGAAAGCCATTCTTAACATGAGAAGGGGAAGGTGTTTTGTAACTATTTTATACTTTCACCTAACAATTTAATAAACAAAAGATGGTACTTATGCAGAGATGTACCGTGCTGAAATAATACCGTTATTTAGAAAGCTATTCTTAACATGGGGAGGGAGTTTTGCATCTATTCTATACTTTCACCTAACAATTTAATATACAAAAATCGATAGTACTTATGCATAGAAAATACCGTGCTGAAATCATGTTATTTAGAAAGACATTCTTAACATGGGGACGGTATTTTGTGACTATTTTGTCCTTTCACCTAGCAATTTAATAAACAAAACATGGTACCTATGCAGAGAAGCTAGCCTGCTGAAATAATGACGTTATTATTTAGAAAGCCATTCTTAACATGGGATTAGGCGTGTTTTGTAACTATTCTGTACTTTCAACTAACAATTTAATAAACAAAAGCTAAACTTAAGCAGACAAGAAACAGTACTGAAGCATTAACATTATTATTTAGAAATCCATTCTTAACATGGGGAGGGAGGATTTTTTCTAACTATTCTGTACTTTCGGTGCTAATGCAGAGAGTGATCCGCGCTATTTTTTATATCATATTTTCACGTTTAATTAAAGTTTTATGATATGTTTTTTTTATTCAATTGTACAGAATAGGTAAAAAAAACCCTCCCCATGTTAAGAATGGCTTTTTAAATAATAACATTATTATTTCAGCACGGACCACTCTCTGCATGAGTACCGATTAATGTTTTGTTTTTTGCTTTTTTTACCGTAGTTTTTTTGGGATTTTTTTTAAAGAAAACCTTTTTTAACAAAAATTGAAAGTACACGTTTTTTCTTTCTTTTTTACAGAAGTTGTTTTATATAAGAAAATATGAATGCTTTTTCTTTATTAAAGAAATTGGGTACTCATGCACTTATTGATCCGTGCTGAAATAATAACGTTGTTATTTAAAAAGCCATTCTTAACATGGGGAGAAGAGGGTGTTTTGTACCTATTCTGTACTTTAACCTTAGAATTGAATAAAAAAAACGGTAAACCTCCACAATTTTCTTTTAAATGTCGACTTTTATGGGTTTCGCATTGAAATTTTGCAGAAATAAGTAGTTATCGAGATATAAAAAGTTGTATAATACATTGTAATCTCTGGCGGCCATCTTTTTACGCGCGCGCACGCGCGTCATAAACAAATCTACGCGCATAACAAAGATGGCCGCCAAAGAATACAGTGCATAATACAACTATTTATATCTCGATAACTACTTATTTCTTCAAAATTTCAATGCGATTTCCGTATTCAGCATAGTCGGAAACCTATAAATGTCGCCATTTAAAATTGTGGAGGTGGACCTAATCTAAAAAAATACCCAAAAAACATAAAACTTTAATTAAGCTTGGAAATACGATTAAAAAAAAAATAGCGCGGATCAGTAAGTGCATTAGTACCCATTAATCGACTAACGTGACCTTATTGCCAAATAAGTTCTGGCTACAATGTTGAACGCGCCATTCAAGTTTTTTTTTTCAAGTTAAATTCAACTTTCACAATATCTTTATTTTTTTATAATTTCACGATATCTTTTTTAATAATAAATTGTTAGTTGAAAGCACAGAATAGTTACAAAACACCATCCCCTCTCTATGGTAAGAATGGCTGAAAAAATATTAGGTACTCATGCAGAGAGTGATCCGTCCTGAAATAATAACATTATTATTTTAAAAAAAGCCATTCTTAACATGGGGAGGGGAAGGGGGTTTGTACCTATTCTGTACAATTTTACAATTGAATAAAAAACATATCATAAAACTTTAAACTGGGAAATACGATTTAAAAATATAGCGCGGATCAGTAAGTTCATTAGCACCAGAAATTGTTAGGTGAAATACAGAAGAGTTTCTACCAAGAAAACCGTTATTTTTTTAGCCATTATTACTAAGGGTAGGGGATGGTGTTTTGTCACTATTTTGCGCTTTCAACGAACAATTTATTAAAAAACAAAAGGTAAATTTTCACATTAGGTCCACCTCCACAAATTTAACATGGGTAGGTTGGGGGTGTTTATTCCGAAAGCCATTCTTCACATGGGGAGAATGGTGGTATTTATTCAAAAGCCGTTTTAACAGACGAAAGACAGGTAAAAGGTTAAAACACGTGGTTAGGCATGGGTGTTGTTTATTCCGAAAGCCATTCTTAATAAGGTGAGGTTGGGAGTGTTTATTCATGGCCGCCAGTGAATTATAGTGCATAGTACAGGTTTATATATCGAAAACTACTTGCCTCTGCAAATTTTAAATGAGATATTCTTGTTCAGCATAGTCAAAAATTGTGGAGGTGGACCTAATGTAAAAAAAATACCCTCCCCCAAAAAAGATATCGTGAAATTTAAATTTAAGCGTGGTACCAAAAATAAAATTAGACAGAAAAATACCCCCTTTGGGTTTTTACTTGCACAAAGACTTGAAAAAGTTGTGAGCAAAAACAAATATATAACAAGTAAATATTTTCAAAGGCAAGATAAGTTACTTTTTTTTACCTAATTGGATAATTTTTAGTGTTTTTATTGGGTTTGTACTACTGTACATATAGATTCGAAAAAGTTGTCAAAAAATAAATGTATAACAAATATTATCAAAGGCAAGATATGTTACTTTATTACCAAAATGGATATTTTTTTTGTTTTTTTTTTAATGTAAAATGTTTATTCGGCTCGAAAAACACAGCATTTACTGCTATATTTGAAAATTACAAATGGTGGCAGACTGTGTTAAACACGTTTAGTTTGGGAAAATGAGTTAAAACTAAAAACTATACAAAATACTGGTAAAAACTACCGAATACATGTCTGCCTAGGTCACGGTAACATATATTAAGTGAGTTCCTGACAGTATTTTGTATAATTGTTTTAGTTTTAACTTATTTTTCCAAACTTACGCGTTCAACACTGTCTGCCGCCATTTATATTTTTCAAATATACAGATAAACACTAGATGTTTTCAAACCGATTAGCATTTTACACTAAATAAAAGCACTAAAATCTTATCCAGTTAGGTAGAAAAGTAACTTATCTTGCCTGTGATAACATTTATTTGTTATATTTATTTTTCAACAACTTTTTCGTTTCTGTGTTTAGTAATACAAACCCGTTTTATTTACTGTAACGTTTAGTTGGCTTGAAAAACAGTGTTTATCAGTGTATTTGAAAAATACAAATTGTGGCGGACACTGTTGATAATGTTAAGTTTGAGAAAATTATTTAAAACTAAAAAACTATACAAAATCCTGTCAGAAACCCACCGAATATGTCAGCCTATGTCACAATAACATATAATCAGTAGGTGTCTGACACTGTTTTGTATAGTTTTTAACTGATTTTCCCAAACTTAACGTATTCAACAGAGTCCGCGACCATTCGTCTTTTTCAAATACATCGATAAACACTGAGTTTTTTTAGCCGATTAAACATTTTACATTAAATAAAAACACTAAAAAATTATCCAGTTAGGTAGAAATGTAATTTACCTTAACTTTGCTTTCATTTATTCGTTTTTGGACAACTTTTTCGAAACTGTGTATAGTAACCCCCCCCCTGATCACCCAAATATTAATTAAAAACTCACATTTTTTAATAGAATTTTAAAAAACTCTATTTAGCGTTTCATCGTTTTAGCAACTTTCGGCTTAATCCACTGAGTGTTGGTCGAGCCCAAGCCATGATTGACGGTAACTTATGAGGATCCGGATCCAATTCTGCAAGAGTATCATTGTTTTTTCATTTTCGTCTCTTTTTTTTTTTTACTTTTTGGAGTGGATTGCTGTACTACAAATATAAGAAACATGCATTTTCTCTTTTTATTAGAATTTTCCATTACACCAAATTGAGCCACAGCAACGCGTGGCAGGGTACAGCAAGTATATATATATATATATATATATATATATATATATATATATATATATATATACCACCTTTTTTAACAATTTTATAAGTTCCAAATCTCAGCGACTATTCATCAGAATTTAACAAATGAAGGCTCGTTGGAAAGGTAATGATCTGAATTGTGTAGTAGGTTATGTGACATTTGTCCTTTAGGTCGCACATTAAGGGGATCATCTATCATCAAGAACCTATTGTTGGCATTTTTACAGACATAAAATGATTCAGTCATAGTCATTTGTTTTCCTAGTTTTGCTCATGAATTACAAAATATCTGATATTTCCCCCAAACCTCTTACCTTGATGGAAGTGAAGCTAAAAATTGCTACTGTGTTTCCAAATGATCTGAAATAACAGCAGGGGAGACTTGTTTTCAAATATTTCACATATGTTATATCTCTACTATTTAGTTTTCATGTATAAAGTACATTTTACAGTATATAAAATTGTTTGATACTGTAGATATTCATGATCGTACTTTCTTTTCAAAAAAGGGGAAATATAACATATGAGAAATATTTGGATACGCGAAAGTACTTCCTTTAAACTCCTCAGCCTAATGTTTACAAGGGACATGAACTGGTATAGATACATTGAGAGCATTACCAAGGCTGCTGCGGAGAAAGTGGACTCTCTCTACCGTGCTAGAAAACTACTGTCGCCTGAAAGTATCCTGTACCTCTATAAGGCTACCATTCACCCATCTATGGAGTACTGTGGTCACATTTGGGCTGGTGCATCGGCTACTTGTCTCTCACTTCATGAGAGGATTCAAAAGAGTCGCCAACCTGATAGGTCTTGAACTGTCATCTAGACTTCAGCCTCTGTCTCATCGACGAAATCTTGCACCCCTCTACTTGTTCTACAAGTACTTTAATGACGAATGCTCTTACGAACTACAAGCACTTGGAACCCCTCGACGTGAACACTCCCTACAAACCCGACAATCAGCGAAGTCCTACCCCTTCACAGTAGAGATTCTTAGGTGTAAGAAAGCCTTCTACTCCTATACTTTCTTCCGCAGAACTGCTAGACTTTGGAACTCACTTCAGGGATTCTGTTTTCCCAACTGTACTGACATGCAGAAGTTCAAATGTAATGTGAACAGACATCTTGCCACTCATCTCCCTTCATAATACCCCTGCAACTTATGTTCCCGACAGTAGCCCCGTACTTCAAAGTTGCACTGTGCCTTGTTTGGGGTTAAAATTTTGAATAATTTTTTTTTTTTTTAATGTCTCCCTTTGCTGTTATTTCAGATAATTTGAAAGCATAACAGCAAGTTTTAGTCTCTCTCCACCAAGGCCAGAGGTTTGGGGAATATATATATATATATATATATATATATATATATATATATATATATATATATATATATATATATATATATATATATAATTGCACAAGTAAACTTACTTTTAATGGATAAGTTTTAATAAATCACTTTCTATAAATATTGAATTAAATAAATTAATATATAATTCAGTTCCTACGACTTTACCATATCTAATACTTGAATACTGGATGTAATTTTTTCCTCGAAAATTATGAAGTAAGTGTTTTGGGAACAAAAAGATAAGAATTCTATCCATTTATTCAACTTATTAATTCAAATTTACATAAAAAGTACTCATTCCCAAGCGGGGAATCGAACCTCGGCTGTCGAGGTGAGAGCGCGGAATCCTAGCCACTAGACTACTTGGGAATCTTTTAGTCTTGTCAATCAATAAAGTATATAAATTATTATTTACCATCCCCTTTAACGTGGTGTCGTCGGCAAATATACCCATCACAGAGACAATTTTATCAGGTAAGTCATTTATGAATATCAGAAATAATAATGGCCCAAGGATCGATCCCTGAGGTACACTCGCATTTACATCAAATTTTTTGGACGTTCACGCATCGAGGACAACCTGGATTTTTCTCTCATTTAAGAAGGATCTAATTATGCTAAGCATTCGTCCAGTAATACCATAGGATTTTATTTTCATCAGAACCACCATCGTGACATAACCTATCAAAAGCCTTAGATATATCTAGGACTACTGCCCTCCCCTGCCTTATTAAATGCTTGGTATAAACATTCAGAGATTACAGTTAGAATATCTGCAATAGAACGGGCTTGCCTAAATCCATATTGGTGGTCTGACAAAAGTTTAGCAGCTGTAAGGTGGTAGACTAGAGCTTGATTAATTAAGGACTCAAATATTTTGGCATAAAAAGGGAGGAGGCTAATTGGGCGATGGGTATTATACTAGTGCAGCTGCCATTACTCAAAGGCAGCATGCATTTCGCAAACCTAACCGACATAAGTCGACATAAGTCGACATAAGTACAAATAGACAAAAGTATATAAAAGCTATGAATAATATTAAGAGTAAAATAGCTGCAGCCAAGAGAAGAGATACCGAAATCACCAGCAAACGCATTGAGTCGCAGAAATTAGGAACTCACCATTTCTGCAAAATTCATATTAGTGTAAAAATTGGACAATCAAAAATTCTCCCTTTATCTAACAACCGTGCAGTTGTTTGCACGGCAACTGAGAAGGCTAACTTTCTTGTCCGGCGGTTTGCGCACAATTCTACTTTAGACCCAACAAAATACTCCCTCCCAAATTTCTCTTTGCGGACAGAAGCCACATACGATAATTTGAAAATCACCCCTTTCTCATATTTGTGAGAACATAAAAAACTAAGACACTTCGAATGCGTGTGGACCTGACCTCATCTCTGTTATACTATTAAAAAAGGCTCCGCTGAGGTTGACCCAATTCTCTCCAAACTCTTCAACAAATGCCTTATTGAATATTGCTTTCCAGACTGCTTGTAAATTGCTTCTGTGGTACCAGTTCTCAAGAATTCTGATTAAAGAACTGACCCACTCAGTTATCGCCCCATTAGCATCATCGCCTTTTTCGCCAAAATCTTTGAGTCTTTAATCAATCAAGCACAAATTCACCACCTCATAGATACTGAATTTCTTTCTGACCGAGAGTATAGATATAGGCAAGCTCGTTCTATTGCAGATATCCTAACTGTAATCCCCTAACCTATATACCACACACTGGATAAAGCAGGAAAGGATAGGACAGTAGCCCTAGATATTACTAATGCCTTTGATAGGGTCTGACACGACTGACACGACATGGTCTGATGGGACTTCTCTTGAAAATTAAATCATATGATATTATTAGACGAATACTTAATATAATCAAATCCTTCTTAGACAAGAGAAAAATTCAGATTGTTTCGATCGTCGTAAATCAGAACAAAATGAGATAAATATGGGTGTGGCACATGGGTCAATACTTGGACTCTTAATGTTCTTATTCAATTTCAAGAAACCTTCTACACCACTGATTGCTATGACTTATCATACGTTACTCGAAACCACTTCGTTCAAACTCATCGGCTTAACATTCACAGTAAACATGAGTTGGAACAAATACATTGACGAAATTGTCATGATTGCTGCGAAGAAGGCGACATCTCTTTACTGTGCTAGAAAGTTGCTAATACCTGAGAGTATTCTCTATCTCAACAATGACATAATTCGCTGATGCATTGAGTACTCCGGCCACCTCTGGGTTGGTGAATCTGCCATTAGTCTCTCGCGCTTAGACAGAGTTCAAAACAGAGTCTCTTACCTAATAAGTCATGCACTATCAACCAAAGTGCAACACTTATTCAATCGCCGTTTTATTCCGGTGCCTGTTTTACTAAGATTTTAATGGAATGTGCTCAGACGAATTCAAGACACTTGTACTCCTTTGACGTAAATATCCCGACTAACTCATTAAGCAGCAAAAGCCTAACTTCTACACTTAAGAAATCACTAGTTGCCGGAATGCCTTCTACTCAAATAGCTTCTTATCCCGAACTTCTAGACTTGAATTTCTTTCCCTGACTGTACTAACTTGCAGAAATATAAGTGTTCTCGTAGATTTTATCCCAAAGTGTAGCCTGTAGATTTGATCACAAATAGTAGCCCCTTACGTTTAAATAATATATATATATATATATATATATATATATATATATATATATATATATATATATATATATATATCCGTTACTTTAAATTAAAAAAAAAAAAGTTTTTTTGTATGTATATAAAAGTTGAACTTCTCTTCTCTAAGATCTGACGTTTCTTCTGGAAACGTTATTTTACTGTGAACATTTATAATTCTATTTTCTTATGCATTACCAATGGACCTATTCCGAATTTTTCCTGTTCTGGATTTTACCATTCTTCTCATTAGATTTTTATCCTTTTTCTCATTTTTTCGCGTTTCTTGCTTTCTTAATCTCATAAATTGTCACTAACTGTTGAATAACTGTTTTTATGTAAGTATGATTAATTTAATATTGTTTGTTTCCTTCAATGCATTAACCTGCAAAATTTGTTGTATATTTTGCAAACCTCTTCCCTCTGATGAGAAGAATTGCATTCTTCGAAACTCCATGGAATAAAGCTTTTCTTGTATATTTGAACTCCTTGTCGGATGATTAAAATTGTATATACCTTCCTTACATGTTTATAATGTGTTCTTGAAAATTTGAATAAATTTTCAATAACAAGATTTTTAATTTATATATATATATATATATATATATATATATATATATATATATATATAGTAGAAATGGTAATTAATAAAAGATGAAGAAAGTGCTCAATACTGTTGTAGAGCAAATATGCGTTTTATTTTTTATTACCGTATCTTTCTGTTAAGTTACATTATTGTTACAGCTACCCGGCCGTTTTTATTTTGTTTTTTTTTTTTTGCCGTCCGTAGCTTCCTGAGACTTTTACAGAAACGTCTGACGAAGCCACGGACGGCAAAAAAACAGCCGGGTAGCTGAAACAATAATGTAACTTAACAGAAAGATACGGTAATAAAAAAATAAAACGTACATATAAATATATATACATATATTTAATTCATATTATATGTGCGTGCGTGTGCGTGTGTATGTGTGATTGAACGATCCTAATATTTTTCCTGATTCCGATACAATTAACGATTCCGTATTTAATTTCCGATTCCAATACAATTACCAATTCCGATTCTTTATAGATCTCTTTATATTTAAATATAGAAGTGTTATTTTTCCAATTACCATCAAAACACATGCTAAATATGCATATCATAATAAGATATCAAACGTAAAAATACTCTTGTATGGGGGTAATCTATTGATTTTGCTTTACTGGTTGTTTAAAAATCAATAAATATTTATTATTTTATTATTACTACCAGCAGTAAAAAATGTTGACTTAAACAAAGTTGAATAAAAAATACAATCGTTTTTGGCACCGGAAAATGTTTTGCCGATTCCGATATCCACAAAAGTTCCAGTGTTTCCGATTCCTGATTTCGATTCCGATTAATCGTCCTAACACTAATATTATATATATATATATATATATATATATATATATATATATATATATATATATATATATATATATACGGCAATTAAGCTACAAAGAATATTCCGCGTTTCATCCACATTAGGATTCATAAGGCTTATGCATAAGCCTGATGAATCCTAGCGTGGATTGCCATATATATTTTATAACTTACTACCTAACTCTGCCTACGTATTGAGCACTGTTGAAGTAAATACTTAAAGCTTACGCATAAATTTATACTTTCGTATATTAATTTATGCGACTAAATCAACTAAACATATATATATATATATATATATATATATATATATATATATATATATATTATGGAGTTATGAAAATGTATGAGTCTAATTTATTTAGAATATGCGCTGTATTCGCGTTTTCAGGAAGAAAATAAAAATCTCGTCAATAGTCTTCTCTTCTTTTCTTCTCTTCTCGTTTTCCTTCTCTTCTCTATCTATCTTCTATCTATCTATTCTATTCTATTCTATTCTATTCTATCTATCTATCTATCTATCTATCTATCTTCTCTTCTATCTATCTTCTATCTATTCTTCTCTTCTTCTCTATCTTCTTCTTCTTCTTCTATCTATCTATCTATCTTTTCGTCTCTATATCTTCTCTTCTCTTATCTCTTTTTTCTATCTATCTTCTATTTTCTATCTATCTATCTTCTTCTATTCTATTCTTCTATATAAATAAAATGAACTCATTTTTTCTCCTGTGGGTTTGACCTTAATAGGATTAAAAATCAGGAGATTTCATGCAGATGTGATATGCACAAACTGCGGCACATTATCTGAGGTGTGCTATAGGCCTATTACCTCTACTCTTGCTCGATAATCGTCTATTCCTATATTTGTTCTGGTGAGAGTTCACTGCCAAAATTAGTTAGATTTAATGGAAGTTGTAAAATCTTTTCTCTTTATTAAATTCCTCCTTTTCCTGCTCCCCATTTACACCGCTGCTTCATCGTTCACGAGGAACGTTTTCGGACGCCCACCGTTTACGGGTTTATTAGTTGCTTACAAAAACTGAACTGCTTCCTATTGGGAAAAACGCACCACTCTTACATATACGTTGTTTACATTTATACGCTAGGAAAGATAAACATTACTTACACGTTTTACACATTTTTACACTAATACAAACAATTTGCAAACAGATGTTTTCCATTTTATTTTTATTTATTTATTTAGTTTTTTGGAACCATATATTACATCATTTCCGTTATATTTTGTTTTCGTTCCGTTATATTTTTCTGTTGACATTTTTCCGATCTTACTGGAATGTTTGACACCGTTATATTTATATATTTATTTCCGATTCATTTGATTTCGTTCAATTCGACTTTTCTTTTTTATGTTTACGTTTATGCGAAGTTTATGGTAAGTTTGACATCGTTATTTTCTTTTTATTTTCCGGTCAAAATAATTATACCATCGTAATTATCACATTTCGTAATCTAAAATATCAAGTTTAAACCTAAACCAAGCTTAGCTTTACGTTGTTCACATTTTTAAACTAAGACAATTATATTGCTTACTTTTACGTTGTTCGCAGTTTTACACTAACAACTATACATATATACACACAGATTCTTTCTATTTATTTTTTTTTAAACCATAGATTAAATCATTTCCGTTTTATTTCGTTTCGTTCCCTCAGATTTTATTTTTTCTGTTTACATTTATTCGATCTTTCTGGAAAGTTTGACATCGTTAGTTTTTTTTTCATTTTTTTTTCTTTTTTTCGTACCATTTACTAATTCATTTCCGTTTTATTTCGTTTCGTTACGTTCGATTTTTCCGTCTTCTCTTTACATTTTTCCGAGCGTTATGGAAAGTTTGACATCGCTATTTTCTTTTCTTTTTTTTTTGGGGGGGGGGTGTCACAGTTTCCAAGTTTAACATTGGTATTTTTTTGGGGGGGGGGTGCATACAGTTAAACATTTATTTTCCGGTGAAAATTATTATACCATCGTGATTATCGCATTTAAGAAATGTCAAATGTCAAATTTTCACGAACATCGATTTGGAACAAATCAAACTATGACTGATTTCATATATTTACCGACGAAGATCATAATTACTCGATTTCTAAATGTAAACAATGCATACGAAATGTGAATGGATTTGCTGACTTTCTTCTGTTAATATAAGGAGGCTATGCTGAAAAAAACATTTGAAAACATTGTTATTTACAATTCTACTCTTAATATTTCCAGGTGATCTTTTTTATATCAAAGGTCATTATCAGATTGTAACTACTTAATGCTCAAAATAGCAACTACTTAATGCTCGAAATACCAAATACTACATAGCCATTAAAAATTCCTCTCTACTACAAATATATTCAAAATCCAGTTAGATTTTCTCATTGTTTATACGGTCCCGAGCAACGCCGGGTAGCCCCCTAGTATAAAAATAAAGTATTCTGTTTTTGGAAGAAATCTTAACGTGAAAGGAACAGATACTAGAAATTCTAAAAAAGTCAGGCTAGTACTCGACTAAGAGGATTACACAGGAAATTTTGCTTGTATAAATTATTATTGAATTGAAAATAAGTCATGTCAGTTATTAGTCTAATGCTTTTTATAAAAGTGTTGGGAAGAAAAGGTAGATTAATGTTGAATTATTAGATGTTTATTAAAGATTTTGTAAGTGGGACCTTAGTGTATAGTGATGTTACATCTATTCTGTGAATAGTTTTATTTATAATTAAAGCATTAATAAACATTCATGTGCAAAAAAGAAACTTGTCATAACTTAGATGTGACATAACTATATCTTTATACTTTTGTAAACTTAATTTTAACTAAATCCAAAAATTCGAAACGTTAGAATGCAGAGGTAAACTCCCCACTTTTCCTGCACAAAACATGGCCACTTTTACTCCTGAGAAAGGCCGAATGTTACATCGACCAAAACGTTGGGCAGATGATACTCAAGATACTTGTCCTACTAATCCAAATGATACAAACTTTCATACCTCATTCCAAAAATTCAGAACTGTAAGATATAAACGTTAACACTTCGAAGGTTATTGCTCACGATGGTATCATACACGCTTCCAGAGTGCAATTTATAGTTTACAGAAATGGTCAGAGTCTGTGTTTCCCTTTTATGTTTTATTTTTACTTGTGGGCTAGTGGACTCCTGGGCAGTTGCCAATGCGTAAGAGATAACGACACGATTAGAACCAGATAGAAAAACGGGGGAGAAGAAATCCACAGCATACAAACGCTGTGGTTGGCGATGAACGCACGCATTGAGTCGTTCGGTAGAGATTCCAATGACAAGGAATGTTGGAGCTGAGAGACAGGACTTCGCGTGCACTTTAGGTAAATATTTAGTCGGGTTTGCTGTCACTAATAAATAAAAAAAAACACTTTGATAAGATCTGATTATCACAGTTATTCATGCGTAGGCGTACAGCGTAGGTGGTATGACAATTTGTGCAGAAAGATCAAATTGTATCAATCTCTGTTCAAACATCAAACATCGTTAAGAGTGTTGAGTTTTAACCGGGATTGGGGTCACGACAATATACGTTCAATCCTAAATTGGCGCTTAACGACCTCTACAGACTTCCTTAAATGTACCTATTTACTATGCCTCCCCACGGGACAGAGTTAGACACCAGGGTCGTTTTTTAACGTGGAGAAAAGGTACAAAAATAAAAATTCTCTCAGTCGTGAAGAATTTCTCCTCCACCGAAAGAGAACAAGAAAATGAAGTGCAGCATCTGAAGAACAGATGGTATTTATTTGCTCCCCCACAGAGCAAATTAGGCACAAGGCCGATTTTTAATGTGAGGAGTGAAGGGGAAATGGGGACCAACTCCCCGGGGAGTAGGGGAGCTGGATAGTGACAATTGGTATGAAGGGTTGCCCCTACATTGACCAAGGTCTTATATGTGGGGTCGCCCCCACATATGGTCTTTGCTTGCAGTATCTGTCGGAACAGATGGTGTTTATTTGCTCCCCCACCGAGCAAATTAGGCACAAGGCCGATTTTTAATGTGAGGAGTGAAGGGAGGGGGAAGGGGAAAAGGGGACCAGCTCCCGAGAGGTGGGAAATGGGAGCTGGTTAATGGTCAGGCATGTGGGGTTGCCCCCACATCTGGTCCTTGCTAGTCATAGCTAGTCATAGCTTGCAGCATTTGCCGGAACAGATGGTGTTTATTTGCTCCCCCACTGAGCAAATTAGGCACAAGGCCGTTTTTAATGTGAGGTAAAAACCAGCTCCCCTAAAAGGGGTCACTCTGGTTACCAAAAATAATAATTGTCCCAGTATAGAGGGTTTCCCCTCCATTGACTGGTACAAATTATCTTAAGTGCAGCATCTGCCGGAACAGATACTACACTTTCATCTTGACCAAAAGGCCAAGTATATATAGACTTCCTTAAATGTAACGGACAATCATGTTTTGTTTTTTTTAAATATATCTTTTTATCAAATAAGCGTCTTTATAAATCAAAACTTAAGCTTTTTCAGTTGAATTATATCATAGAACAATATAGTAAGGAAATCATTTTATGCTTTTTAAAAAAGTTCCCCTGGCTAATATGAACACTTCAGTTGACGAGGTTAGTGTGTCTATATTAAAACAGTAACACAATAGCGATTTCAGTTGAAAACGATTCATTGTATATGAATCATTGAATACAAGTTGCTATTTTGTACACAGCTTTAAGCACTTGACGTTAAAGTCAAATAGACACTTAATACAATACCACATTTACTATTCATACAAATGTGCTTCGCTGAAATTGATAATTAAATTAATAATAAACAAATATTAACGATTCATTGTTTAATCGAATAATAAAGTCAAATAAATAATTCAATAAATGTAAGGGTTGTTTGCTTGCTCAATGGATGTCATCGCAACCAATAGAATCAGCTTTGTCGACTTTGTCGTTATATATACTATTCATTTGAAAGCGATAGTGGCTAAGTGGTTAACGACACAAACTGGCAACCTGTGGGTACACAGTTCGAATCCAGATCGTTTCTCAGAAATACTTTCACTTTCGATGTTACTAAGGTTCACGTGATTTCTCCTATAACTACACAATGTCTTTCTAGAAAGAATTCCAACTATAAAGATAGCAGGGAAACGAATGCCAACATTAAAATAATTTGATTCATACGAAAAAAAAAAATACGTGTGAAATATGCTTCTCCGTTTTGCATGTACACTTTAACGTATGAAACAACATTCGAAATAAATATTTCTCGTAAACATTAAATAATTCAATGAAAGAGCTCATATTTTGTGAAATCAACTCACTTACAAAAAGTATTAATACAAGGATAAGTAAAGGTTGGATAGAAAAGGCAAAATAAAAGACACATTCCCAAGCGGGGAATCGAACCCCGGCCGCCGCGGTGAGAGCGCGGAATCCTAACCACTAGACCACTTGGGAATCTGACGTTTAGGCTTTCTAAAGGACTATATTAATCATCATTTACCATCCGTCACTTGATCTGATCAGTTACTGACTGCTACTGAACTGCTGACTTTTTTCTTTTGCTCACAACTGAGTCATTTTTCTTAAAATGCTGACTCCATATAAATAATCTGTGTAGACGTATTTTTTATGCATTGTTCAATGCAGGAAATATTACAAGAAACAGAAATAAAACAGTTTCTTGGATATTTTGTGTCTGTGAGATGGGTAAATGTTTCACCAAAATTGACCCAACTAAATCAGGTTAGATAAAAAAAAAATTGTGAGTATGCATTAATTCCCAACTGAGTTCTTGTCGCCATCTACAGCCTAATACCGTTGGGAAAGATATGAATCTGCCACACCGTTCTCCCTCTCATTAACGTTTACACTCATTCTAACAAAACGAAATTGACGATCTTTTAATACACATTTTTTGCAGCAGATATAAATACAATTTCGTCACTCGACCAAAAATCAGATCTCATTAAAGCGTATCTATCAGCAGCAGTTGACCCGGCTGTATAAAATGGCTGCTTTTTGTTTCTTAGAACGCCTACGTAGCTCCATCTCTCGGTTCTTCACATGACAGGATGACGTCTCCGCCAGCGGCACTTACCACAGGAATCCATTATTCACCTCAAAGACAAAGGTCAAGTGGTCCTTCAGTCATTGATAAATGGATCGTTAGGATTCATCAGGCTTATGCATAAGCCTGATGAATCCTAGCGTGGATTGCCATATATATTTTATAATTTACTACCTAACTCTGCCTACGTATTGAGCACTGTTGAAGTAAATACTTAAAGCTTACGCATAAATTTATACTTTCGTATATTAATTTATGCGACTAAATTAACTAAACATATATATATATATATATATATATATATATATATATATATATATATATATATATATTATGGAGTTATGAAAATGTATGAGTCTAATTTATTTAGAATATGCCCTGTATTCGCGTTTTCAGGAAGAAAATAAAAATCTCGTCAATAGTCTTCTCTTCTTTTCTTCTCTTCTCTTTTTTCTTCTCTTCTCTATCTATCTTCTATCTATCTATTCTATTCTATCTATGTATCTATCTATCTATCTATCTATCTATCTATCTATCTTCTATCTATTCTTCTCTTCACTATCTATCTTCTATCTATCTTCTTCTCTTCTTCTTCTACGTCTTCTGTCTTCTTCTATTCTATCTTTTATCTTCTATCTTCTATGTATCTATCTTCTTCTATCCTTCTTCGATTCTATCTTCTATCTATCTTCTATCTATTCTTCTATCTTCTATCTATCTTCTATTTTTTCTTCTATCTATCTATCTTCTATTCTTTCCTCTTCTATTCTATTATATTCTATCCATCTTCTTCTATCTATCTATCTTCTCTTTCTCTCTATATATATTATTTTATTTTATATATATATATGTATATATATATATAATATAATATATATATAATATAATATAATATATATATTATATATATATATATTATATATATATATATATATATATATATATATATATATAAAATGAACTCATTTTTTTCCCGTGTGGGTTTCACCTTAATAGGATTAAAAATCAGGAGATTTCATGCAGATGTGATATGCACAAACTGCGGCACATTATCTGAGGTGTGCTATAGGCCTATTACCTCTACTCTTGCTCGATTATCGTCCATTCCTATATTTGTTTTGGTGAGAGTCCACTGCCAAAATCGGTTAGATTTAATGGAAGTTGTAAAATCTTTTCTCTTTATTAAATTCCTCCTTTTCCCGCTCCCCATTTACACCGCTGCTTCATCGTTCACGAGGAACGTTTTCGGACGCCCACCGTTTACAGGTTTATTAGTTGCTTACAAAAACTGAACTGCTTCCTATTGAGAAAAACACACCACTCTTACGTATATGTTTTTCACATTTATACACTAGGAAAGATAAATACATTACTTACACGTTTTACACATTTTTACACTAATACAAACAAATTACAAATAGATTTTTTCAATTTTATTTTTATTTATTTAGTTAGTTTTTTTGGAACCATATATTACATCATTTCCGTTATATTTCGTTCCGTTATATTTTTCTGTTGACATTTTTCCGATCTTACTGGAATGTTTGACACCGTTATATTTATATATTTATTTCCGTTTTATTTGATTTCGTACAATTCGTCTGTTCTTTTTTCTGTTTACGTTTATGCGAAGTTTATGGTAAGTTTGACATCGTTATTTTCTTTTTTTTTGGGGGGGGGTCTTTTTTATTTCTGCTCCCATAGTTAGAAATTACTTTTCCGATCAAAATAATTATACCATCGTAATTATCACATTTCGTAATCTAAAATATCAAGTTTACACCTAAACCAGGCTTAACTTTACGTTGTTCACATTTTTAAACTAAGACAAATATAATGCTTACTTTTACGCTGTTCGCAGTTTTACACTAACAACTATACATATATACACACAAATTCTTTCCATTTTTTTAACCATAGATTTAATCATTTCCGTTTTATTTCGTTTCGTTCCCACAGATTTTATGTTTTCTGTTTACATTTTTTCAACCTTTCTGGAAAGTTTGACATCGTTAGTTTTTTTTATTTTTTATTTTTTTGGTACCATTTACTAATTCATTTCCGTTTTATTTCGTTTCGTTACGTTCGATTTTTCTTTTTTCTCTTTACATTTTTCCGAGCGTTATGGAAAGTTTGACATCGTCATTTTCTTTTATTTTTGGGAAGGGGGGGACACATTTTCCAAGTTTAACTCACTTACAAAAAGTATTAATACAAGGATAAGTAAATGTTAGATAGAAAAGGATAAAAAAAAGATACATTCCCAAGCGGGGAATCGAACCCCGGCCGCCGCGGTGAGAGCGCGGAATCCTAACCACTAGACCACTTGGGAATCTGACATTTAGGATTTCTAAAGGACTATATTAATCATCATTTACCATCCGTCACTTGATCTGATCAGTTACTGACTGCTACTGAACTGCTGACTTTTTTCTTTTGCTCACAACTGAGTCATTTTTCTTAAAATGCTGACTCCATATAAATAATCTGTGTAGACGTATTTTTTATGCATTGTTCAATGCAGGAAATATTACAAGAAACAGAAATAAAACAGTTTCTTGGATATTTTGTGTCTGTGAGATGGGTAAATGCTTCACCAAAATTGACCCAACTAAATCAGGTTAGATAAAAAAAAAATTGTGAGTATGCATTAATTCCCAACTGAGTTCTTGTCGCCATCTACAGCCTAATACCGTTGGGAAAGATATGAATCTGCCACACCGTTCTCCCTCTCATTAACGTTTACACTCATTCTAACAAAACGAAATTGACGATCTTTTAATACACATTTTTTGCAGCAGATATAAATACAATTTCGTCACTCGACCAAAAATCAGATCTCATTAAAGCGTATCTATCAGCAGCAGTTGACCCGGCTGTATAAAATGGCTGCTTTTTGTTTCTTAGAACGCCTACGTAGCTCCATCTCTCGGTTCTTCACATGACAAGATTACGTCTCCGCCAGCGGCACTTACCACAGGAATCCATTATTCACCTCAAAGACAAAGGTCAAGTGGTCCTTCAGTCATTGATAAATGGATCGTTCATGGTTGAACAAGGTAACATGCCACGGCCGATACGATTACTAAATTTGGTTGAACTCTACTCAATAGTTACTATGTATAGGGATGACGTTTTTAATATATACGCTTGCATAATCAACCGACGTTGACATACATATTTTGCCTTTATTCGAATCAATGTTAAAATATTTTTTACGACAAATCAACTCTTTTGTGGAACATGTTTTCCTTCTATTTTCTTTGAACTATTTCTTTTTCTAGAATTCTACAATTTAAAATATTTAACGACAAGCTTTTGCTTTCTCAAGTTTCATTATAGAAATCTGAGCGCCTGAGTATTGCGATGAAATTTGAGTGACACTTTAAGGGTCAGAGGTAACGGCAAAATGGAAATCGAATCGACCATGTGACTTCGGGACGGGTATTCTCACTCTCTGGGCTGGTGACACTTCAAAAAGAGATCTGTCTAGAACGCTCTTCCCAATGAACTTGGGGGCGCACAGTGTAACTACTTGTAGCAAGACGAGCTAGGCTTCTATCTATATATCTTTCGCTAACACGCCAATAACTCGCCTCTCTGATGTTTTCTATTTGTAATAAACAGTTAAATACTAAACATCGGCATCCAAGTGATTACAGCAACAGATAAACACGAACCTGTGTTCCGGACGATGACACGAATGTATACTGCTTTAACAAGCACCGGTAAATGAAAACGTAACATGAGGTTTAAATCTGCTCGTGTTATGTTCTTACTATTTTTTTTTTTTTGTATCATGTTTCATCTTGAAAACAACTTGGCCCTTGTGGTAGAAATTAACACAGTTGTATTGTTTTCGTGCATATTGTCATCCGATAACCGATTAGATTTCATCAGTGTTTCTATCTGCAACACCCGACCAGACTGTGGAAATAAGGTCACCTCTTCACTCAGTCCGAACTCGAGGTTTTTACTCTGTTTTGCTCGATGAGACGCCGTCTCCGCCAATAATCCTTGTTGTGGGAATCCTTGCTAGACGACACGGCGCACATTCACCACTATTACGGCAACAATCGCGAGCAGGAACAACAGCAGCAGCTAAAAACTCCGACTCTTCCTTCTAAAGCTTTCTCTGGCCGCGTAAACAATGACTCTCTCTGTCATCCTCACAGCAAGTTTTCTGACAAACTGCTCGATCTTGGCATCATCATCATCATCATCATCATCATCATCATCATCATCATCAGCAGCAGCAGCAGCAGCAGCAGCAGCAGCGGCGGCGGCAGCAGCAGCAGCAACAACAACACGACCGGTCTGTTTATCTACATCATCTAATCTCTCACTCAGCATCGACTTAGGCTTGTCTCTTGCCAACTGTAACAACCACAGTTCCGACCTAGACAGCAGTGGCGGCTATATCAGAAATAAGCTAGAGAACATTTCGAAATCATCATGATGATGATCATCATCATAGTCGTCATCGTTTGATGAAGATCCATCCTTTCCCGTTGATCTCTGAATCATGAACTCTTTCCTCACATTTGCATATTTATTTGTTTGCAATAAATGCAACGTATATTAACGAGCAGACACGAGTTTGTTTTTATTCCTTTTTTTTAGTGTTGCCACGTTCATCGTATATCTCTTTATTTTAATTTTTATTTCCTGTCAGTGTGCTCGACGTATGTCCACTTGTAACTCACGGTACAGATACTTCAATAAACAAACTTTGTTTATTTTAAGCCAATATCTTAACACCATATCGATTTAAAGTGTATACAATCCATTGTATATTAGTAATTGAATACAAGTTGCTATTTGCATACAACTTTAATAATATAACCTTATGGACAGACAGACACTGATATTCTTACTAGACATACGTAATGATTTCTTTTAAAATTAATATTACTATGAGTATAAATCAGACAAACCCCGATTCCTGTCAGGACCATAAGAGTCAGTTTGTGTTGTCATGAACGTCGTAATTACAATTATAACTGAAATCGTTGAATATAAATCATTAATGTAAAAACATGTAATAGTTTGATCCTATTCAAGAATGGAAGTACAAAAGGGCATGTACTCAAACAAGAGAATATAACAAAAATTCATCATAAGATATAAATCTATTCTTTAATTCATTATAACAAAATAAAATTATTGGTTCAATTTTATCTGAACACAATGGCAACAAATCCAAAGCGCATAAATTACAATAGTCTAAAATATTCAACAAATATTCAAACACTTTTCAGGTTTTGTCTCAATCACTCGTTGCCGACAATCTTTTGCATGCCAGGTTGAAACTTTTCGTGCAGTTCAGAATTTTATCAAAGAATAATGATTAGTCAACATAATTCTCTGAAAAGTTTTGACATGAATTATTGTAAACCCCTCTTTTACACTGTACATTACCTGTATTTTTTATCATAAAGATAGCCATAAATCGAAAAATGTTGTGTCCGTGGCGTTCTAAATTTTCGATCTGTGGATTTAATATATACAAAAAAAAAACTTTCCCAAAGCGAAGATACGTATGAAGTTCTCGCTACTTTTCTGACACCTCTTGTATTTAGATATTTTTTCCACCGCATTTTTCAAAGTTGCTGTGCGGGCCGTAAATAAGCGTCTAACGAGCTATATACGGCCCACGAGCCGTATATTTGACACGCTTGATATACACAACAATTAAGGATTCATGTTTTAAATTCACTAATAAAGTCATAAATAATTCAACAAGTGTATAGGGTTGTCTGTTTGCTCGATGGACGCCATCGCACACATGGAACTTAGCTGAACCGAGTCTGAATAATATCACCAATAAACCTATTTAACTCCCGTTTATTTTACGGTAAATAAAAAAAATCACGTAAAATTAAATATTTTTACAAGTATTTCTATGCATCAAATAATTACAAAAAAAAAAATGTTGATATTCTGTTAAATTAACCGCCAAATCCAAAACAATAAATGAAAAAAATGATTCATTCCCAAGCGGGGAATCGAACCCCGGCCGCCGCGGTGAGAGCGCGGAATCCTAACCACTAGACCACTTGGGAATCTGATTTCTTGATGTATCAATGAAGTATATAAATTATTATTTACCATCCCTTTTTCTTGCCAATTACTGACTGCTACTGAATTGCTGGTTTCTTCTCTCTTTAAATATTGATTCCCTGTGGACCAATTTTCATCGCTCTCTGAATGAGTATGTTGGTCTACATTACCTTCGTTTCCATTCGATTAAATACCGTAAAGAACGGCAATGAAACAACTTCTTTCAATTAGAGAACAGAGCGAGGTATTCACCAAAGTTTCACAACTCATTAATGTTTAGAGTTTGGGCAGACGCTTGAGCAACACTGCTGCAGTGCTGCACTATATATATATATATATGTTCAGTATATAAGTATGCCTATGGAAATGATATAACATTACGCGGATGACGTCATAAAGATATTTGACGTGTCTGGTGGTGTTCGTATATAGGTTTTGCATCGGAATGCCTCTGTTAAGTATCGAACATCGATAATTTATTAGTCGGACAACCTCAAATCTCCCTGATAGTATTATAATACAGAAATTAATTGTTTTATTTATAATAAGGAAGGGTGTCTGTTGAGGAAATAAAACGTTAGAATTCTATCAATTTATTAACATTATTTAAAATAATATTATAAAAAAAAAATCATTCCCAAGCGGGGAATCGAACCCCGGCCGCCGCGGTGAGAGCGCGGAATCCTAACCACTAGACCACTTGGGAACTTGTACGTAAATAGCAACATAATTATTTAGTAATTTATACTTGTATAAGCTTATGTCTGCTACTGAATTGCTGACTTATTTTCTCTTGCTTTAAACTGAATCATTTCGCTCGAAATATTGACTCCGTATAAGTAAAATCTATGTAAACTTTTTGCACATTGTTTATTTTAAGCTGAAATTATAAAAGGGGGGGGAGAAAGAAAAAATACTGGATACTTGTACAGTTTATCAAGACATTAAAAAATGAAAATATCGAAAAAGAAAGAAAGGTTATATTGTATGTATCCGTTATGGAAAAAAATTCACTTAATTTAATCAAGTAGTTTCTTTATTTACACCGAAAAAACAATTTGTCATGATTTTTAGGAAGAAAAGCTAGTATTAAAGATGGGGAGGGAGTGTCAGCACTTTAAATTGAGTTATCTCCCCGTGGCGTGTTAAAAAAAATCCAAGATGGCTGACTTCAACGTGCTCTCATAAAAACGTGTTTTTCCGCTGTAAAAAAAGAAACTACTCTATCAAATTAAGTGAATTTTTTTTCGGAGATCTTCAGTCCAAAACGGATACGTACGATATAACCTTTTTTTCAAAATTTTCATTTTGTAATATCTTGATTAAACTGTACAAGTACCGAATACCGAACTAAAACAATTTCTTGAGTATTTCACAAAATTGAACTAAATGAGGCGAAAATTAAATGGAATTTGGATGTTTACAGTTGTGTATTAATTCTCTTGTGTATTAATGTCGCCATCACCGAGAGACAAGGCCTCTAAACTGAAAAATGACGTCACGGACAGTAGGCGAAGCATCTAACATTTTTGAACAGGTAGTATGTCGAAAATGAATGGCATCTCTTATTAAAAAGGATGAAAAAGTATTTTTAAATGTATTGGAAAAAAAGGAAGAAAATATACATGATTTATACTTAAATTTAACTTGATTCAATATTAACTTGATTCAATATCAACTTTATTCAATATAAATAAAAAAAACAACCCTGTATTTACGGGTGAAAAAAAAAGGCAAAAAAGCAGGGATCGATTAAAATAAGGCAACATAAATAGAACGCAACGCAGCTTTATTTTAATTATGCACAGTTTTCATTCCAATTGCTTTTTTTTACACTCAAACTTGGAGAAAACCCACAGTTACGTTTTCGTTCTCAATACATGACGTCTTTGAAATACACAATGAAATCTTTTAATATCAAATATAATTTAACACTGAAAACATATTCATGTAAAAATTATCTGTTTTTACTATTTTAAAAATAATGCAAAAAATAACATTAAATTTTCAACTTTCTCCTATAGAATAGAGAGCATTTTAATTAATTCCTATTTTAGTCACGTAAATTATTTTACGGCTAAAGTGTGATAGTATGCAAACAAATAAATAAATTAACAGATTTTAATATATTTCAACGAAACAAATGAACTTGAAGTTATTACGATCGAGAGTACAATTTGAAAAACAAACAAAAACTAACATGTAATTTTTTACATTTTCCGATAGACATGTGAAAATCTAGGGATTCACCAGAGAAGCCAATAAACGAAAAACAGATAAAATATTTTAATATATAACAAAAAAATGTTACCAAAGGCAAGAAAGTTACTCTTCTACCTAACTACCTACCTACCTGGAAAGTTTTGTGTGTTTTAACATATTTTAACGCTTTTATTCGGTTCGCAAAAGAACTAGTATCGAGTTGGTAAGTTAAACCGACAAAAATATTACCTACTGCGAGACTTCCGGTTGTCTGGACTATTGCCTACTAGCCACTATTTAAACGTGACGTCATAGATCAGTTAACCGGTCTTGTCTCTCGGTGGTGACGGTTATATTGTTGAGAAAGGTATGAACCTGCCGCAACTTCTTATTTACGGGTCGACAGCTCTGTTCAGCATATTTCAACTGATATATAACTCAGCATCGACTACAGCTTGTCTCCTGTCAACCGTAACCATCACAACGACAACCGAGACAACAGTAGCAGCTACATCAAAACGTAACAATTTTCAGCGATAAATTAGAAGACATCTCAAAATCATCATCATAAACACCATCCCTTCCTGTCGATAACTGAATCATGAACTCTTTCCTCACAAATTATTTCTAGTTATAAATAAATAGGAAAAAAATGTATTCCCAAGCGGGGAATCGAACCCCGGCCGCCGCGGTGAGAGCGCGGAATCCTAACCACTAGACCACTTGGGAATCTGATACCTAGTTTTAATGTATAACTATATAAAACATTGTTTACTATCCTATCTATTTATCTTTAATGACTGCCATTGAACTGCTGGCTTTTTACTCAAAACTGAACCGTTGTTTTTCAAGTACACACTACAGATAGGTATAACCTTTTTGAACGTATTTTATAGTGATGGGAAGATTCCAATATTTTCCCAATTCCGTATTAAATTTCCGATTCCGATACTATTGCGAATTCCGATTCTTTATAAATCTGTAAATATTTCATTATAAAATTGTTATTTTTCCCGATTACCATAAAATCACACGTTAAATGTGCATATATATTCTCAAACATAAAAAACACTTTTGTGGGTTTTTTTTATATAGGCATCACTACTTATCAAGGCCAAGAGCCCACTCGAGGATAAGGGTTTAAGCGTGTACAGTAGAAATTGGACAATATAGTAACCGTTAGTAATGGAGATTCGGTAAATTTGTTAACTTATATGGAACGGCTAATCAAAAACTTGTTTACGTTAGACTTGAAGACAACCATATTGTAGTCAGCTGGAAAGCAGGAAAACAGAAGACAATTCCATAGGCGTGCAGTTCTAAGAAAGAAGCTTTGCTCATGGAATCTACGCTTAGGTTTAGGCACAGATAAAGAGTGGGGGGGAACTAGTGATAGTGTTTTCTGCTAGACGGGTGTTTCTTGTGAAAGTTTGGCGAGGGGGGACCATAGATTGGAGCTCAGCCGAGTACCTGCCATGAAAATAACGATAAAGCAGAGACAAACTCGCAACATCTCTTCTGTGAGATAGAGGTTGCAGGGAAGAGAAAAGGGCATCCCCCACAAGGCTACGAAGTTTATTTTGAACTCTATCAAGACAGGATAAGTCCTTTCTAGCAGCTCCTGCCCAGATGTGGCAACAGTACTCCATACTTGGACGTACCTGGCTCTTATATAGATAGAGAATTGCATCAGCAGTGAGATATCTACTGAATAGATAGAAGGATCCCACCATTTTTCCAGCGGCCTTGGCAACGGATTTAATGTATGTGTTCCATTTCAGATCAGGAGTAAAGGTCAAACCCAGAAGCTTGTCAAAACTTGAGGCCTCCTCAAGACGAGAGCCATTCATTTTAATTGATGCCAGATGAGGATCAGAGCGTTGATGATGTAAAGATAAAAGCTTGGTTTTAGATGCATTAAAAGTAACAAACCACCTCTTTCCCCATTGTACCACTTGCTCAAGATCAGAGGAGAGAGAATCAGAGAGAACATGGTCGTTTACGGTCTTAGATGTGCTACCATGGATAGTATTGTCATCAGCATAGATGTCTACGAATGATGTAAGGATGTGATTTGGAAGATCATTAATATAGATCAGGAAAAGAGTTGGGCCTAAGATGGACCCTCGAGGGACTCCAGCATTAATACTAAGAGCGTCTGATTTCTGCCCATCAACCACTACTCTTATGAACCTATCAGAGAGAAATGATTTAGTAATTGAGAAGACATTTCCAGCTATACCATAGCTGGAGATATGTGAAGTAAACCTTTATGCCATACTCTATCAAAGGCCTTTGATATGTCAAGAGCAAATGCCCTAGAAAGGTAGCCTCCGTCGAGAGATTCGCTAATCCTATGAGATATACCTGTAAGCACATCTGCTGTAGATCTAGCAGAACGGAAACCATATTGCGTGTCACTAAGGTTATTTTTTCTGAGATGGTTGATTACGTTTGTATTTAACACAGATTCCAGCAACTTTCTGAGATGGTTGAATACGTTTGTATTTAACACAGATTCCAGCAACATACTCATGACGCACATGAGACTTATTGGCCTGTACTGTGAGGAAGATGAGCGATCACCTGAATTCTTAAATACGGGGCATACTGATGAGATAAGACAACGTTTAAACAGTTTTGTAAGTATGGGCGCTAGTTCTGGTTGAAGTCTCTTGAGTACTATAATTGGAATACCGTCAGGGCCGGTTGCTTTACTGGAATCAAGGTTTTTGATTAGCTTGGCAACATCACGTACAGATATATGTATATCACATAGCATATTTTTTGATACAGGAGGAAATATTGGAGGTTGGCAGCCTTGGTCGCAAAGGGTAGAATTAGCTGCAAAGTTCTTGGCAAAGAGTTTGGCTTTGTCTGATGCTGATAGGGTTACCCCAGGTCCATTTATGAGAGTTGTGATAGAGCACACGCTTCTGTTCGGGATTCTGTTTGCTATTTGACAAAACTGTTGGGAACCAAGCTGCTGCTCAGCTACTTTGGAGTTGACGGACTGAGCATACAACTATCTTGCGTTCTTTATTACTTTTTTACAGTGGTTGCTGGCAGTTCTGAAAACAGCTTTAGTCTCAGTACATCTATTACGTTGGAAGCAATGGAAAAAGTGATTTCTATGCGCAATGGCAGCAGCACATTCTGAGGAGAACCACGGCTGGCTGTTAGGTTTTTGTTGGAATTTTTCGAGTTTATGAAACGGTCAGTACCAACAGTTAACCATTCCGTCAGGTCTGATACTATAGAGGGCACATCCTTTTGAAACATCGAACGCAAAGGTAGATCTGATATAAATGTGCGGAAGCTATCCCAGTCAGCCATAGAGTATCGATATACTGTACGATGGAGAGGTACATCTGGGGACTTATTACAATTCATTTTTATCTTAACTGATACAACTGAGTGGTCGGAAGATCCAAGTGGAGACAGAACAGAAGTTGAACACAGTTCAGGGCAAGTTGTGAGAAAGAGGTTTAGGAGACTTGAATACTGGCCATCAGTATCGGGAACACGGGTGGGTTCGTGAACAATCTGAGTGAGGTCATAAGCAATGGAGAAATCATGACAGAACCTCCCCTCACCATCGGTATTGTTTGAGTAAGTTAATCATTCCACATTGTGAACATTGAAGTCTCGACAGACATGAATATTAGCTGAAGGATAAGCAGATAGGGCGTGATCAGTTTTCTCATTTTAAAGATAGTAACTCCGCTGTTGTGGGGGCGATAGAGAGCAAATATAAATTCAGCACATATAGGGTAAGTTAGGATCTTCTCTGGAGATTTCCCTACCACATGGAAAGCCATCTTTTATATAGGAACATATTCCTTGGCGAATTTTATCTTTACTGGTAATTTGAAATCAATAAATATCATTTTATTATTATCGTTATCAGTGGAAGATTTTGTTTTAAACAAAACCAACTAAAAAAAATAATTAAAGGAATCGTTTTGGCATCGGAAAATAGGCACAAACTTTTACGATTCCAATACCAATTTCGATTCCTGATTCCGATTCCGAATATTCGGTTCAAGGCTATGATTTTAATTCGCTTTCTGATCTACTGTGATCTAATTTTTCTACATTGTTCACTGGACAATATTTCAAAAGACTGCATGAAAACAGTTTTTGAGCGGGGTGGGGAGGACGAAAGTATTCGTTAAAGTGATGCAATTAAATAAGTTGACGTTTGAATGGGATTTGGCTGTTTACAATTATATATGGATTACTGTAAAACAATCAATTAATGAGCCTAAAAATAAAAATCATTAAATGTTATTTAATTAAAAATCAGTTCAATATTTCAGTTTCTTTATCAGTTCTTACTATTATTTATCTGAAAACAACATATTGTACTTATGAGCCCTAAACTATATATTTTTATAAACTTGCGTAACTATATAGATGAGAAAATGTATTTAGGTTCAGTTTTGTTTTACAAAATACTTATTTTTTTCACCTTCATAGCATCGTTAATAAACTTATTCATGGCTTGACCTCTGCAAACTTTTATGTTTACTTTACATAAATTAATTACTTGCATATCGTATTGATAGTTTGAATAATTATAATTTCTAAAATCGTTTACAATGTTGTCTTAATTAAATGGTACAAGCGGCTTTCAGAAATGTGGATATTTGTTTTTATGGAGTATCTAATAAAAATTTAATTCCGCATCGAAAACCAATATCAGCTATACAAGTTCCGCCTTGAAAACCAATTATTAGCTATACAAAAAATATATACATTTTTAGATTTACATTATAAAAATTATAATTCCTCATGGTTCATTGTTTAAAATTAAAAAAATATATATAATTAGTTTTCGTCAGATATAACAGCCATTCATTGTAGTAGCAATAGAAAAGTAGCTGTTATATCAGTAGTAGTGTAGACGAATCAAACAAGACCTAGATTTAAACCAGTGGGCAAATACTACCGAAGCAATCACCTGGTTTAAAAATATAGAAAACAAAGATAAATGTACGTTTATACAGTTCGACATCATAGACTTCTATCCCTCGATATCCGAAGAACATTTTAACATTGCCCTAGAATTTGCCGAGGCATACATTGATATATCTTCGGAAGAAATCAACATCATTAAAAAATGTAGAAAATCAGTTCTAATAAATAACAATAACCAATGGATAAAAATTGAAATGATAAATTCGTTTGATTTGCTAATGAGTGCCAGGGATTCTGCAGAGGCATTAGATCTTGTGGGATTATTCATTCTATATACCCTCACAAGCATATTTGATACTACGGATATCAGCCTATATAGAGATGATGGACTAGCTATAATAAAAAAACTCCAACAAAGTCAAGGGAGATAACTTTAAGGAAATCATACACAAGAAAATGAAAAAATTAGGCCTAAAAGCAGACATATCAGCTAACATAAAAATAACAAACTTCCTTGACGTCACGAAAAATTTAGATAAAAACACATATGAACCCTACTTAAAAGATAACGCTCCTCTAATATACGTAATCCCTAAGTCCAATCACCCACCATCAATTATAAAACAGACTCCTAACTCGATCGTAAGTAGACTCAGTAATAACTCAAGCGATGAAAATGCATTTAACAGGTCAACCAATATCTATGAAACAGCCCTAAAAAAATAGTGGATACAAAAATATCGATATCAAATATAAGCAACAAAACACCAATAACTATAATAAAATTAAAAATACAAGAAAAAGAACTATATTGGTATACGGCCCCATACAATCAAATGTTAAAAACAAAACTTGGCAAGAAATTTCTAGATCTTATTGAAAAACACTTTCCCGCAACCAACCCCTTGCACAAAATATTCAATAAAAATACCATAAAGTTATCCTACAGCTGCTGCGAATATTTAGAGATGATAATTAAAGCACATAATAACAAAATACTAAATAAAAACAATGTAAACAACAAAATAAACAATAAAAAGGTAGACAATATGACAAAAATAAAACTAACACTAGCAGAAATAATAATAATAATAATAATAATAATAATAATAATAATAATAATAATAATAATAATAATAAACTAACCCCGGACAAGAACAACCATACTAGAAATAAAAATACTAATAACGAACAAGATAAATGCAACTGTAGACACCGCACACTTTGCCCACTTCAAAATAAATGTCTAACCAAAAGTGTAGTTTACCAGGCCACAATATTTGCGAAAGAAGCCCCGAATAACAAGAAATATTACGTCGGTATGACTTCCTTAGATTTCAGAACTCGATATTATGACCACAAAAGTACATTCAACAATAAAAAACATCGTATGAAAACAACACTAGCGAATAAATACCGGGAACCCAAAGAAGGCGGACATTCGCCGGTAGTCGAATGGAAATTAATAAGACAAGCTACCACGTGTAGAGACCTAGACGACCCATGTAGATTATGCCTTCATGAAATAGTTTCTATCCTGTACTTTAAAGAACCCCAACATCTATTAAACTGTAGAAGAGAAATAGCGAACAACTGTGTTCACAAGATGAAATTTACTCTATGATAGCGATACAGACTAGTTTTTAAACTAACAAAAACAAATAAATAAATTAAATAAACATGAATATACATAAACGATCACACACATATGTGTATGTATGTATATATATATATATATATATATATATATATGCATATATGTATGTACATATATATATATTTATTTATATCACAAGATAAAATTTACTCTATGATAGCGATACAAAATAGTTTTTAAACTAACAAAAACAATATAAAATAAACAAATAAATAAATTAAATAAACATGAATATACATAAACGATCACACACACATATATGTATGTACATATATATATATATTTATATATATCACAAGATAAAATTTACTCTATGATAGCGATACAAAATAGTTTTTAAACTAACATAAACAATAGAAAATAAACAAATAAATAAATTAAATAAACATGAATATACATAAACGATCACACACATATGTGTATGTATATATATATATATATATATATATATGCATATATGTATGTACATATATATATTTATATATAAACTAACATAAAAAAAACAAAAAAACCTAACCTAGATTTAAAACAGGTCAAGAAACTAGATATCCAGGCTAAATAGAGCACACACAAAGGAACAGGTCAACCAGAGGTCAAATAGGCCTTTGTCAGATAAGTGCATGTTCATTGGCTGATGGAAAAGGCGCGGTGGATACTAGAAAGCTGATTTGCTAACTAAGATCTTAATAGAAGGTGCGTGTATAAAAACGACAGACAACCACAAAATTCGCGCATAAGCCTGAAGAGTCATAGAGTGGATGAAACGCGGAATATTCAGTGTAGCTTAATCGCGATATATATTTTATAACTTACTATATATATATATATATATATATATTGAAAATAATTACGTATGTAAATGGATACGTTTTGAAGGCTAAAAACAACGCATTTTTTGTAAAAAAAAATTATTTGCTTATATCAGATAAATTTCTACGCTACACATCATTATAAATGAAGAATCTGTTGTTTTCTTTCTTTTTCTTGACCGCATGGTGGAATTCTGCGTGCTAGAGTGTGTTAGTCTGTGGGTCTTGATAACGGCTCGATTTTAACAAATAAACAAAAACTAATGACGCATAACAACGCCAAGAAAACGCAACGGCAAAATCTGCCAAGCAGACGTTGCCGACGTCGTATTACCTCTCGTCTCATCCTCGACATAAGAAACGTTTTATAGTTATGTTCTATCATTTATTTCCCCAGGGAGCTTGTTAACGTGACCAGGACGTAAAAAACGTCTCAAAGACGAAAAAATAAGACGAACTTCCTGACAAACTATAGTAACACATCCTTTTCGTCCTCTGCTAGAGTAGGGTACATCTTTTTTCATGATTAATTGCGTTTTCTATTAAAATGAATTAACCATTTTAATGGATCATTTTATCAACTTTTTTCATAAAATAAAATCCACTAGGATGCATTTCGGTTTCTTAATTAAATGAGCCACGCATTCTACTGAATTACTTTGTGAAATAAAACTCAAACTACTAATTTGTTTACAAAAAAATAACTTATTAATTATACTTACGTGGATGGTTTTCCGTTTCTTAGAAAATAAGTTAACCATTTTAATTAATTATTTTATGAAAATTCTATTTTTCTGTCGATAAATAATTTTGCTGTTTCTAATGGACTATTAAAACAAGATCAAATTAAGCCCAAGGTAGACCGCAGAGTAACCGTTTCAAACGCATAAATAAAATCCGAAAAAAATGTATTAAGAATCAGATAGTTTTCATTTTTTTTTTATTGTTTTTAGTAACACAAATAATTTATAATACTCGATAGTTTAACAATATAATTTATATTAGCGTGTCTATACTATTAATAAAATTCTAAATGTTTATTTATTTATGTTTGTATATATATATATATATACAAATAAAACTTTCAAACGGATGCACCGAATTGAAAAATTCTTTCCCCCCCCCTGAAAGGTGTGAGTCCCTAGATTGTCCTTATCTATATATAGTTCGTAATAAATAACACGGAGTACCACAATAAGGGTTTTGGACCGTTTCGTGCAATTGTTGAAAAAGTTACCTGCTCATGTCAACAGAATTTAGTACTGTCTGTATAGAGTCACGGTAACATCTTTCGGAATGCGGACAGGATTTGTGGCGCAATGGATAACGTGTCTGACTACGGATCAGAAGATTCCATGTTCGAATCCTGGCAACGTCGTAATAATTTTAACCATCATTTTATCCAACGTTTACTTATTATCCTTACCCTTAGTTAGGGTTTTTTTTTGTTCAGTGATTTTTTTTGCGCATAAAATAAAGTGGAAAAATGACAAGTTCATTAATATAAAAAAAAAAAAAAAAAAACAAACAAAACAAAATGCTGAATTACACGAAGTGATAACCTGGGCGTGCAAATTGGAATCCATTCGTTCCACAGAAACTTTCAATCAAACTCACACCTGAACTTGAGTCTAAGCTCCTGGAGAATAGGCAAATAAAGTAAAGACTCATACATTTTTTTAATAACAGAGATTTTGTAAGACTGCAAACTTGATGATATTCATATATTCTTTTATATAAAAGACATTGTATGAAGAAGAATAAATACAAAGAAGGGAAAAATGGTTTAACTCCTCCTCCTTAATCTTCATCCTAATTACACGTCTTTCTATTTTCTCTCTCTTCATAATTTGCTTGTCGTGTGAAAAGTATAAACTTCCCATGTCTGTTTTCAATCTGAAAATGTCTGTTATTAAAGAGAACGAAATATAACTCCACAATGTTATTATATGTGATTTTGTATTTCATATGTTGTGGTTTGTCCACGTTTTGAGTTCAGTTTTTCGATACATTCTGGTTGGTTTCATGCTTATATCTATCATACACATCAGCGTTTACAAGCCAGGATTAAAGTGAAGTATCTGTTTTGATGCTACACTCAAATTAATTATTGTCCTTAGTCAATTGAGGGGAAACCTTTCTATACTTTTTTTTATTTAATCTTCACCCCAAACAAGGCAAGGGGGCTACTATCGGGGACATAATTTGCGGGGACATTATGAAGGGAAATGAGTAGAAAGATGTTTGTTCACATTAAACATCTGAATATCAGTACAGTTGGGAAAGCAGTATTCTGGAAGGGAGTTCCAAAGCCTTGCAGTTCTGAGGAAGAAACTATTGAAGTAAAAGGCTTTCTAACACCTAGGAATCTCTACTGTAAAGGGAAAGGGATATAACAGTTCATCGATGGGACGGAGGTTGAAGCCTAGATGACAGTTCAAGACCTATCAGGTTGGCGACTCTCTTTTGAACCCTGTTCAGGAGTGCGAGACAATCAGCAGATGCACCAGCCCAAATGTGACAACAGTACTCCATACATGGGCGAATGGTGGCCTTATAGAGATACAGGATACTTTCAGGTGTAAGTAGTTTTCTGGCACGGTAGAGACAGCCCACCTTCTTTGCAGCAGCCTTGGCAATGCTATCAATGTATATATTCCAGTTCATGTTCCCTGTAAACGTTAGGCCGAGGAGTTTAAAGGAAGTACTTTCAGGCAGTGTGTTCTTGGCCATTGCTATTGGTGGTAGAAAAGGTTTCTTGTAGTTGTTGAAGGAAACAAGCTTAGTCTTAGCAGCATTGAATGTGACCAATCATTTTTGTCCCCATTCCACTACAGATTGGAGGTCATCCTCTAGTATTTCTGCCATTTCCTTAGATATGTGTTCATTTGTTTTCCTCTCATGCCTGTTATAGAGGGTGGTTTCATCGGCAAATATACCCATCTCCGAAACAATTTTATCAGGGAGGTCATTTATGAATATCAGGAATAATAAAGGCCCAAGGATAGACCCCTGGGGTACTCCCGCATTTATATTATATTGTTTGGATGTACGACCGTCGAGGACAACTTGGATTTTTCTCTTACTTAAGAAGGATTTAATTACATTATGTATTTTTCCAGTGATTTTATATAATATCTCATTTTCCTTAGAAGACCATTGTGTCCATACCCTGTCAAAAGCCTTAGATATATTAAGGGCTACCGCTCTACTCTCCCCTTTTTTGTCCAGTGAACGGTATATACGTTCAGAGACTACAGTTAAGATATCTGCTGTTGAACGGGTTTGCCTGAATTCATATTGTTTATTGGTCAGGAGTTTAGCAGCTGTTAGGTGTTGGACTAGGGCTTGATTAACTTAGGACTCAAATATTTTGGCGAAAAGTGGGAGGAAGCTAATGGGGCGATAATTTAATGGGTCAATTCTTTCACCAGAATTATTGAAGACTGGTACCACAGAAGCGGTTTTCCAGCAGTCGGGAAAACAAGATTCGTAAAGGCATTTATTGTAAAGTTTGGAGAGAACTGCAGTAACCTCAGCAGAGCATTTTTTTATTAGCACAGCTGGGATGAGATCTGGTTCGCATGCTTTTGAGGTGTCTAGGTTTTTTTTATGATACCATGCACCTGAGAAGGGGTGATTTTCAAATCGTCTAGTGTGGCGTCTGCCGTAAAGGAAAGTCGAGGAGGGAGTGGTGTGCCAGCTCCAGAGTGGAGTTTGAGGCAAACCGACTGGCAAGCAGATTTGCCTTGTCGGTTGCCGTGCAAGCAACCTCATGATTGTTTGATAGTGGGGGAATCGTTGATTACCCATTATTTACTACACTGTTGCAGATTTTCCAAAAATCACGAGTCACGAGTGCCTAATTTCTGTGCTTCGATGCGTTTCCTGGTGGTTTCAGTGTATTCTGGCTTAGCTGTCGCTATTACTCTCTTACAATTATTTCTTGCTTCTATATACTTCTTTCTGTTTGAACTGGACTTATGTCGGTTGACTCTGTCGAACGCATGCTGCCTTTGAGCAATGGCAGCTGCACAAGCAGAGGTAAACCATTGAGGAGAGTGGGGCTTGTTGTAGAATTTCCGTGCCTCAATTGCAGTTTTGAACCATCCAGTGGTCTCATTTGCACACTGTTCAGCTGAGAGAGAAAAGATATTTTGCCATAGGGCATATCTGGTGTCAGTTGTTTTGTAATACATCGAAAAATATACTAAGGCAAATTTTTTTGGCCTACTTCCAGAGTTCCCCTTTTGTGTAAGCTGGTTTTCCCACACATTAAAATCGGCCTTGTGACACATTTTGCTTTCGTGGGGAAGCGAATAAATACCTACACATCATCAGCATGTGTATAAAACGTTGACAGATTTATATTATTAACGTTTATATCAAGAAGATGAACCATATTTAGTGTCCATCAATATTATAATTACTTCGTTACTTTACGATTGAATTCATATTTTCATCTTTTAAAATGAAAGCTCTTGGTTTAATTGGGAGGTACCTAGAAAACCCCATGATTTATAAAGCGGCGTTAATTCCTATATTCCTGTTTATTAGTATGTTCGCTATTTAAGTTTATTAGTTAAATTTGACTCTTATGATTCTCAACACGTTGCAATGATTGTGTAGCGACATTAAAAAATGCTTATTTGAATATGAAAAGAAGTATACCTTGCTCCATTTATTGTTGCGCACTATTATATAAACCTCGTTAAATTCATTGGTTTTTATCTTTGAATATTTTAAAACTGGAATATATATATATATATATATATATATATATATATATATATACGCAGAGAAATAAAAAAGGAACAAATCAAGTCATGTGTTCATCACTGTTTCGTCTTTATTTCGAGACTTCCTCAGGATAAATGAAATTAAGAAAACAAAACATCAGTACAAATATTTGAAAATATATTTTTAATGTAATGAAATGTATGACCATGTTGCATTTAAGAATTCTCATTATATATATATATATATATATATATATATATATATATATGTGTGTGTGTGTGTGTGTGTGTGTGTGCGTGTGATGATTGTATTGCTCTGGTCTCCTAAATGTTAATCCAATCTAATATCTGTATAATAAAAGATTGATAAATTCTTTTATTTTCACAACAATTATTGGCTACATATATGCATACATATTTCAGCTGTGATTTCTTTCGAAATCCATCGTCATCAGTCCACTAGTCTTAACTAATCGAAATACACTGAGTTTTTTTTTTTTCTTTTTTTTTTTTTTTTGCCAAACATATTTTTCTGGGCTGGGAAGAGAGTGAGAAAAAGGAAAATGACACCTTAAACATCCGCGATTTTGTCTCACTCCAATAGTGTCATATTATCGCAAATAATAATAATAATAATAATAATAATAATAATAATAATAATAATAATAATAATAATCATAGTAATAATAATAATAATAATAGTAATAATAATAATAATAATAATAATAATAATAATAATAGTAATAGTAATAATAATAA